>NC_035446.2:141743708-141936454 GCF_002127325.2 Helianthus annuus | reverse complement strand
AACCCGAATGTTCAAGAAGTGGTTAAGAATGAAGTCATCAAACTACTTGACGCCGGACTAATCTACCCTATCTCCGATAGCCCGTGGGTAAGTCCCGTTCAAGTAGTCCCAAAGAAAGGAGGTATGACGTTAATAACTAACGAGAAAAATGAATTAATACCAACAAGAACCGTCACAGGATGGAGAGTTTGTATAGATTATAGGCGATTAAATGAAGCAACAAGGAAAGACCACTTTCCTTTACCCTTCCTTGATCAAATGTTAGAAAGATTATCCGGTCATAAATTTTATTGTTTCTTAGATGGTTTTTCAGGTTACTTTCAAATACCGATAGCACCAGAAGACCAAGAGAAAACAACTTTCACATGTCCCTACGGAACTTTCGCGTATCAACGCATGCCATTCGGTCTATGTAATGCGCCTGCAACATTCCAACGTTGTATGGTAGCCATTTTCCATGATATGATCGAAAAGACAATGGAAGTCTTCATGGATGACTTTTCCATCTTTGGAGACTCATATGACCAATGCCTCGATAATCTTGAACGAATGCTATCCCGATGTGAGGAAACTAACCTCGCCCTTAACTGGGAAAAATGCCATTTCATGGTAACAGAGGGAATAGTACTCGGTCACAAAATCTCAAGCGAAGGAATGGAAGTTGATCGAGCAAAAATAGAGACTATTTCTCGATTACCTCCTCCATCCTCCGTGCGAGCAATCAGAAGTTTCCTAGGACATGCCGGATTTTATAGAAGGTTTATCAAAGACTTTTCGAAAATCTCAAGGCCTCTAACAAAATTACTTGAAAAAGATGCACCCTTCATCTTTGACAAGGAATGCAATCAAGCATTTCTAACCCTCAAGGAAATGCTAGTCAATACACCTATCATGATAGCGCCAGATTGGAAATTTCCTTTCGAAATCATGTGCGATGCAAGTGACTTTGCTGTTGGAGCAGTCTTGGGACAAAGAAAAGAAAAGCATTTCCACCCAATTTATTATGCTAGTAAAACTCTTAATGACGCACAAGAAAATTATACAACTACAGAAAAAGAATTACTAGCAGTGGTATTTGGTTTTGATAAATTTCGTTCTTATCTTGTTCTTTCTAAAACAGTAGTCTATACAGACCATGCAGCCATCAGGTACCTCTTCAAGAAGCAAGACGCAAAACCCCGTTTGATCAGATGGATTCTACTCCTCCAAGAATTCGACATCGAAATCAAGGACAAAAGAGGAGCAGAAAACACTGCTGCAGATCATCTCTCGCGCTTAGAAGACCCAGCTTTGGAGACAACCAGAGACGAGCAAATCAACGAGAAATTTCCCACGGAATCCTTGGAAATGATGGAGAGTAGACAAGAGCCATGGTATGCCGACTACGCTAATTTCCTAGCTAGCGGTATAGTCACCAAAGGATGGCCACATCATCAAAGAAAAGAAATTCTTTGCTGATGTAAAGCATTACTTTTGGGAAGACCCCTATTTTTTCAAAATGTGTGCTGACCAGCTCATCCGAAGGTGTGTCCATGGTAATGAAGCACGAAGAATTCTCCGTCATTGTCATGAAGGTCCATATGGAGGACATCATGGTGTAGCAAGTACCGCACGAAAGGTATTTGATTCGGGATTTTACTGGCCAACAATTTACAAGGATGCACAAAACCTTGTAAAGACATGTGATGCCTGCCAGAGATCAGGTAATATTTCTTCCAAAAACGAAATGCCTCAAAATGGCATTCTCGTCTGTGAAATCTTTGATGTGTGGGGACTCGATTTCATGGGACCGTTCCCACCTTCAAAGGGAAACAAATATATACTTGTGGCAGTCGATTACTTGTCTAAATGGGCGGAGGCCGAGGCTCTTCCAACAAATGATGGGAGAGTAGTGGTAAAATTCTTGAAAAAACTGTTCTCTCGCTTCGGGACACCAAAGGCTTTAATAAGTGATAGAGGTACCCATTTTTGCAATCATCAACTCGAAAAAATATTAACAAGGTATGGGGTCTATCACCGGGTCTCAACAGCATATCACCCTCAAACAAATGGGCAAGCCGAAGTGACTAATCGAGGTTTAAAACGAATACTTGAAAAAACCGTAGGAATAAATAAAAAAGAATGGGCCGACAAGTTAGACGACGCTTTATGGGCTTTTCGAACTGCTTATAAAACCACTATAGGCACAACCCCATATAAACTCGTATATGGAAAAAGTTGTCACTTGCCAGTAGAAATAGCTCACAAGGCCTACTGGGCAATAAAAAACGTAAACTTAGATTTAGAAAATGCAGGTAAAAATCGATTTTGTCAAATAAATGAATTAGACGAGCTAAGGAATTATGCATATTTTAACTCCGAAATTTATAAAGAAAGAATGAAAAATTTACATGATAAATATATTAAATCTAATGAATTTCGGGTTGGAGATCAAGTTCTATTGTTTAATTCACGACTTCGGTTATTTCCTGGTAAGCTAAAATCTAGGTGGTCAGGACCTTTTTCCGTCACCCATGTTTTTCCACACGGTGCAGTAGAAATTAAAACTCGAAATGGGACACCATTTAAAGTCAATGGCCAACGGCTGAAACTCTACCGAGGATCCATTGAGGATGAGGAAGAGGAGATCTCACTTCAAACGGTTAACGAATAAACTCATACCCGACATGTTACAGGTAAGTGTACGTTTAAAAACCGGTAAATCTTCTAACCATTTTTCGGAAATAAGGGGCATGCACACGAGCACATAAAAAAAAATTCAAAAACTTTGCTCGGCACGGGGCCGTGTCCGCTGGACACGGGGCCGTGTCGAGGCAACTGTCGGGATAAAACCCTCTTTTCCTATCAGTTACACCATTCCACACGCCCCGTATAGCCGAAAACACTCTGGTTTACGGCGATTTTCTGCAGTTTTTCAACGTCACCACCGAATCTAACAACGTCAAGGTATGATTCTATCCTCTTTAGTAGTTAGATTAGTTACTTGCATGTAGTTAAAACATCAAAAATTGGGGAAAAATCAAGGGTTCTTCATGTTCATCCGGATCGAACTCAAAATTTTTGATGAAATTTGTTAGTAGTAGTTTAGACTAGTATAGTAGGAAGTAAATAGACAAGTATTGTTGATAGATTTGTTCGATTTCTAACTAAAACCCCAAACCCTTGTTCTTAAACCGAAAAACACTAAATCGAAAGGGTAAACGGTTTGTTTTGGGAAAAACGACACTTAGGGTTTCATTTTCGGGGGAAACCGCTACTATTGGGCTAAAAATTTTCAGGTTTTCGAAACCGGGATGAAAAATGGAATTTTTGAGTTACAGACGCCTGGACACGGGGCCGTGTCCGCCGAACACGGGGCCGTGTCCAACCCACTGTTTGCAGTTTCACTCTGATTTTCCTTGTTTCGTACTAACTTTTTATGTATTCTTTTCAGATGTCTAAATTCACAAGGTTTAACGCAAGTGAACTGGACGCTAGGGCACGATACGAGGTTCTACAAACAAGACCGGAAGAGTACCCAAGGCGGGCGTGTACCGACTTGCTAACCATGGTGAATCAACTTGACCGCTTCAATAACATTGTGAGGGGTCCACTGCATGTCGCATTGACCACCCGACTACGGTCGGTGCATCAATGCACGATGGAGTTCTACAGCACCTTCCTTTTCAACTCGAGATGTGACCCGTTTGACCATGATGCAGTCACATTCCGATGTGGAGGGACCACGTTCACAACCTCCATGGCACAGTTTGGAGCCATCATTGGGCTATATAGTGAAGAGGAAGCGGGGAATGAAGAGAATACTGGGGGATTACGAGACTTGGATGCAACTGAACGCCAAGCCGCATGGGCTCAAATAGGTGAAGGAATCTACAACCCGAGCAGCACCAAAAGCACCAAACTGAGGGACCCGCTATACCGATACATCCACAGGCTCCTATCGTACTCGCTGAACCAACGCCACGACAGTAGTGGCGTTGTTGGGTTGAAAGATTTGGTCGTCCTTCACTGCATCCACAACCAGAAGCCTCTCGATGTTCCGTACCTCCTACTGCGAAACATGCACCTAAACCGCCTTGCTCATGCTCCTACACCGATCTTCTTCGGAGGATGGGTGTACCGTCTTTTCAAGCACTTCACAAATATCCCAAGGTCCTTCGAAAGAAGTCCATGGTCGGGACGGGTCGATTACCACATTTGCCGATCCATGAACTTGCTTTATGAAGCGGAGGACGGGACGGTGAGCTTTCAGAGGACGCAAGGCTATGCATGGAACCCGCAAGAGGCTCTAGTTCTTCATGCACCACATCCCCATTTTCAGTACCCACCCCAAGGCGATCCGGGCCAATCCTCCTCTCAAGGAGGTGGTTTTCCTAACTTTCAAAGTTTACATGATCTTTTGCAGGAAAACCTCATGTGCACAAGGAACACCTACAATCTCGCCAACAACACACACCACCGGGTTGGAGCTATCGAACGCAACATTAACGATATACAAGATGATATCGGTAGCATCCGGGAGTACATGGCGAGGCATGGGGGTGGAGGTGATGGTAGTGATGAAGACATGGAGTAGGAGGCTTGAAGGAACAAGGGGCTAGTTGGTGATGAGCCCACAGGTTTAAGTGCCTTTCTATCTATCAAACAATTCATGGCCTGCGTGCCATTTGTCGAACAATCTACTTTCTCTAACTACTTTTTATCTTTGTTTTATTTTTACTTTATGTTTGGATGATGCTTGACGATGGTAATTTAGGATGGTTTGTGCTTGTTTGGTTGGTATTGAGTGATTAAACAGGTGCAATGCAAGGGTTAGAGTGCTAAACATTAGCACTTGCAGCCCCAAGATGGAGAAACCGGGAGACAAAACCTGTTTTTCAGGCTCACAGACTGTCCACACGGGGACGTGTCCAGCCGACACGCCCCCGTGTTCATCTCCCAGACCTGCTGTTTGGTTACTGACCTGCAAATTTTTGCCAGACACGTGGCCGTGTTCACCCAACACGCCCCCGTGTTCACCTTCTGTAAGTTTTCAGTACTGGCAGTTCACCACGGGGCCGTGCCCAGACTGCGAGTAACAAAAATCTTTGCTTTTTATCATGATTTTACACATTCTAATCAACCAAAAACATTATTTTTGGACACATTGAGGACAATGTGTAATTTAAGTGTGGGGGGGGATGCTAAAACCTTGAATTTTGCAAATCCTAAACACAAGCCTTACACAAAACTCTATTGGAACCGCTAAACACCCCAAATTTTTTCAAAAACTTCTTCATTTTTTTTATTTATTTACTTGTCTTAGTTTAAGTTGGGAATAACAAGTTCTAAAAAGGTTATATTTTTACAAATTTACAACCGATAGCGTCGTGATAAAAAAAGAACCAACATAAGAAAATTATGAAACGGCATAACAAGTCTAGTTAAAAATTCGATTATATATACTTGATCACATTAAAAACCCATTCCCACAAAAGTGAGTTTTGAGCCTTTATTGAGCATAAAAATATACATATTTAGATTAAATGCTCATTTTTCGTTTCTTGTGTGAATAGCCGCTTGGTTCTTACAAATCTAGAACTTGCCACGACGATACATTCCCGGTCCTTACCAACTTAAACCCAAGTAAGTAAATGATGGAGGCATTAGGACTAACCATTTTTCTTTCAAAACCATTATTTTTCAATTTTTTTTTATCACCTACCCAAAATCCCCCTAGATAGCCCCTTTGAGCCTAAACCTTTCATTTCATTACCCCAAAAACCCTTTTTACCCACCAAAAACCTTTTTATTTTTCACCCTTTATTTTAGTAACAAGCTCGCTTTTTCGTAAACTCACCTTCTTATGTGACGATCGAAAAAAAAATAAATAATAATATGATGAAGTCAAAAACAAACAAAAGCTATATAAAAGCTTGTTTGGAGAAATACTTCAAAATAAAAAGTTGATAAAAACAGGGTATTTTACGAAAACCGACGCTTGTTACGATTTTCGCCCTTTTTACTAACCACTAACCCAACCACCCACCTTTAACCCAAGCCTAACCCTTCACCCCAAAAGCCCTCTTGATATTTACAAAGGTAAAAAGTTAAAAAGGAGGAGGATTGATTGCTTGGCAAGCCTATGGAAGGCGTAAGTTCCATGCCGCTCTCGAGTGATTCACTAAAAATATACACCTTCGGCCGAGTGTTGAGTGATCCCCCGTGAGGTATGTGAACTTGTATATAAATGGAATTTTAATAAGGCATGCTATGCCCAAATAAGTAATTTATCTTATGAGACGTTCAAAATAAATCATAACGAATAGGATTGTAAATAAATAAAAATAAAACTTATAAAGACCTTGGATTCCCGACACTCTAGGACAAGCTAAAAACTTCTCTTCTACCTATTCCATTTGGGAGTGTAAGCCACATTTAAAGAGTTTTGCTTGAGGACAAGCAAAAGTTCAAGTGTGGGGGTATTTGATGTGTGTAAAATGCAACATATAAATCACATCAATTAAGGCATAAAACTAACCCTTTTTAAGTACTAATGTTGGAAAAAGAGTGTTTTTGTCTTCCTTTTGCATTTTCAGGATTAAATGAGCTCAAAATCACAAAAGAAGCAAAAAGACAACTAATTCTAGCATAAATACAAGAAAAGGAACAAAAGTAGACTGCCCGGACCCTCAACGGCACCTCCCAAGGCAAAGGAGAAGAAACAGAGTCTGAACACGCCCCGTGTCCAGCGAACACGGGGGCGTGCCCAGGAAGCATCAGAAAAGACAAACCAGTAGAAGCTTCAATTGCCCACCACGGGGCCGTGTCCAGCGGGCACGGGGGCGTGGTGAAAGTACAGCAGGCGCATTAATTGTAATTCGCAATTACAATTAATGAAGAGAGAGACTGTCAGACGGGCACGGGGCCGTGTCCAGCCTTCTGTTCAGCCTATAAATAGAGGAGCTTGGCTTCATTCTCTCTCATCCCTTGGCACACCACCTCTCTCACACTTCATCCACCACCCACCACCACCATAACACCATCATCCACCACCATCATCCATTGTCCATCGTAGAGTGTGTGAGTCATCTCGGGATCCAAGATTGATCGTAAGAGTTCTTGACAATCAAGGCCATGTTTGCCTAAGTCTCTTACATCACTTGGTGAAGACAAGTGTTTAGTATAATACTTTTTATTTTTAATATTTTGCACTTTTTATTTGGTTTTGTATTAATGACTTTAATAACTAGTTACTTATGTTGAAGGTGATCTTTCCTTATCGTTTCTCCGTGGTGTCTTGGCATTATTTTACTGTCTATATAAAATAAAAGATTTCCACCATTCATATCTCCACGGTCTATATGGAGGTATGTTGGCTACCTGGTCGGGGGTTAAGGGAACGGTTTGGTAAGGGTCTTGCCCTTGTTCAGCGTTTAGAGGTCCTGCTTGGGACCTGGGTCAAATTTAGTAGGATCTCCTTCAATGCCCATAGGTATTGGATGGCGGGGATCCAAACTCTTTGACCCCCTCATAAGTTAACTACTATTAATACTATAACCCGGCTATTTAGGACTGTATCCCTGCTGACTCAGACTACTTAGCCGAGGGTAACGTCACCGCCAAAAGCGGGGCCTACCACAATTTGCATTAATAACTTAATTCATTATCTTTCAATAATCCGACTCTTTAGGATTGTATCCTTGCTGACTCAAACTACTGGGTTGAGGGTAACGTCGCCTTCAAAAGAGGGGCCTACTACAATAACTAAGATAATCTCTTAAACAAGTGCAAAAGTGCGAAAATAATCAAAGGTTATACTAATACACGTGTCGTATCCAAGTGATTCATCTTGTCTATCTGTTTTTATTTTATTTTTATTTTCAGCATTTAGTTAGTTTTTATTTTTCTTAGTTTAAAACATTTTTCTCACTTTTTGATTTGGTTAGACGTTGAGGATAAACCGGTATTAAAAGCTCTTATGTCCTTGGACGACCTCGGTATCTTACCAACATTATACTACGTCCACGATGGGTGCACTTGCCCATATGTGTGTTTAGTGTTAGTAAATATCGTGTTCTATAAATTTAAAACTTGGCTAAAAGTGTAAAAAGGGGCTTAAATATACATCTAAAATATATTGCACTACACACGCATCACCCGTCCTTCTTTTTGACGAAAAGGACTGGCGCGCCCCAAGGAGAGGTGCTTGGGCGAATAAAGCCTTTTTCAAGTAATTCCTGGAGTTGGTTCGAGAGTTCCCGCATTTCGGACGGAGCGAGTCGATAAGGGGCTTTGGCAACGGGGTTAGCTCCAGGAATGAGGTCGATACGAAAGTCGATATCACCACTTGGTGGTAGTCCAGGAAGATCGTCAGGGAACACCTGAGGAAATTCACGAACCACTGGAACATCTTTTACTTCAACTTTCTTTTTCTTTCCCTTCTCCGCTACTACGATGTTGGCCAAGAAGGCTCGGTATTCCTTGTGGAGATACTTGCTGGCTTGGATACACGACATAAGCTTGAGACCTTTCGACGTTATTTCACCGTATACACATAAGAAGTCACCATTCGCGAGCGAGAATCGAATCATCTTTTCAAAGCACACAACTTTAGCATGGTTTTCACGAAGAAAGTCCATGCCGATGATGACATCAAAACTTCCAAGTTGCATCGGAATAAGGTCGATCGGAAAGATGTGATTGTTGAGTTCGAGAGTACAATCACGGAGTACTGACTCAACGACAATAGTTCTCCCTGTAGCAACTTCGACTTCGAATGACGAGGATAGATAAGAGCGCTTACGACTAAGGAGCTTCTCGAATTCAAATGACACAAAGCAGTTATCGGCTCCAGTATCAAACAAACATGATGCATAAATACCATTCACAAGGAACGTACCATTAACCACGTTGTTATCCGCCTGAGCCTGGCGGGCATTGAGGTTGAAAGTTCGGGCATGGGCTGCTTGCTGCTGCTGCTGAGGCTGTTGTTGCTGCTGCTGCTGCTGCTGGGGCTCTTGCTTGACTACCCTGTTCGGGCATCGGTTGGCAAAGTGGTTAGGGTCACCACATGCAAAGCAGACTCGAGCATTGACTGCAGGTGCTGGAGCTGCTGGTTGGCCTTGAGGAGCAGGGAGTAGAGCTTGGTTGGCAGTAGCTTGGGCTGGGGCTTGTCGAGGACCATAACGGCAGTTTGCAGTGAAATGACCGTAGAGGTTGCAGTGAGCGCAAAAACGACAAGCTAGGCCCACTGGATGATGATACGAACATGTCGGGCAGAGTGGGTGAGGGCCTGTGTATGCACGCTTTGCTGGCGGTGCATTGATCACTGGAGCTGAACGCTGGTGCTGCTGCTGTTGAGCTGGTACAGATTGTAGGGGAGCAACGGTGGTTGCGGCAGCACAGCTCTTGTTGCTGGAGCTGTTGTTGTTGTTGTTGTTGTTGTGGTGCTTTTTCTTCCTTCTCGATGACTTGGAGGATTGAGAAGATGTGTCGGTGGGCGTTGCAGTGGCTTGATGCAGAGACTTAGTTTGCTTATCCCAGAAACCTGACTTGACTCGCTTATCGTTGATCTCAGCGGCGAGTAGGTAGGTTTCTTCGATCGTTGCTGGCTTGGCGGCGTGAACAAAGTCGGCTACACAGTCGGGTAGGGCTCGGTTATACTTCTTGATGGCTTGATCGGAGGTCTTGACTTGATCAGGACAGATGATACTAAGCTGCTTGAAGCGAGCAGTGACAACAGCGTTGTCTCCATCCTTCTGCTTAATTTCCCGGAACTCGTCCTCCAGCTTTTGGCGTTCATAAGGAGGGCAGAATTCTTCGATCATGATCGCTTTCAACTCCTTCCATGATAGCCCGTAAGCTGCATCATTCCCACGCTTGTTACGTTCGGCCGTCCACCAGTCTAGAGCACGGGACTGGAAGACGCCTGTAGCATTGAGAGTACGGAGATGCTTAGGACATCCGCTCTGGCGCAGAGTGACTTCGACGAGTCAAACCAGTGAAACATGGCTGTTGGACCATCTTCGCCAGTGAACTCTTTCGGTCCGCATGCCTTGAACTGCTTGAAGCTGAAAGCAGCCTTTCTGGAATCTTTGGAGATCTTAGTTCGGGATTCTTCTGACGACTTGCTAGCGTTCTCATACACCTCACTCACAGCTTTCGCCACGGTTTTGGAGATGATAGCAGCGAGGCGTCGGTCCCTCTTTTCCTGGCGGGTCAGACGTTGACGGGATCCAGACGACGACATGGTCTGCAACAGACATCGTCACAGGACTCAACACAACGTATTCGAATCTCACCTCACACGTCTACTACTATCTAAAGCTTAGAATCACGTCAAAATACATATTACGTAAACAAATATGCACAAAACCACAGATGTACGTAAGCACAGAAGCACATAAGCACAGAGTCACACAAACACGAAAGCACGTAACCATTTAATCACAGAAGCAGTCAGAAAACAGAAACCTATCCTTCAAAGTTCGAGTGTCGTTCGAATATTGTGTCGAATAACCTAACTTAGTCGTATAACACAATATAGTATGTCCTAGCTTAGTTGTGTAGTATATCATATCATATCGTAATATAGTCTAGTTTGCAGCACTGGGGATCGATTAGGGATAGGATATATGTACAAGTCGTGTGTGTCGATTGAAATGATAGTAGAATCGAATAACATCCCAAAATATAAACACAAAACAGAGAATGCACACATAGACACATAAAAATCAGCAAGTCATCAGAGTACGCGGTTGCGCTTCTCAGAATCGAAACACATAAAAATCGAGAGATGGGTTGTTTGCGGCTACTAGACATCGACTAACCAAGGCAACTCGACTATTTACAGTAAACTTGTCATCACTTTCGACTCTAGAGGTCGTGTTTCTGCCTCGATTCTTGGGCATTCCACACGCGTTCCCTAGGTCATACTTGTGAGTTCAGGTTGTTGGAGTCCGTCGAAGCCTTGGTAAGATAAATAAAGTTTAGGACAAACTGCTAAGGTTAGGGTCTCACCCCTTGGCTTAGCAATTTCTTCCTTGTTTTTAGTAAATTTAAGAAGAATTTCCATCAAAATGAGGGTTTCACTCCTGATTTGGTACAATTCTCCTTGTATGAAAGTGAAAATAATAGGAATAGCATGAACAAATGAATAAAATCAACATAAGTCAGCCAATTTAGTCGGGAGTTTACGGTTTTCACACCTATTCCTGACTGAATCGCCTGACGTTAATTAAAATTTCGTGTGCAGTGATAGTGAAGGATTGCAGAATAAGTACGTAAACTGGGTCTGATGGTTCCTAACTATAGTCTAGGTCTCTAAGACAGCGACCCGGACAAGGTCGTGTCTGCCTAATTCCCTATAGTTATGGCTCTGATACCAATCTGTCACACCCCAACTGATGGCGGAATCATCGGGGCGCGGCACTGAGCGAAACAGATTGTTCAAAGAAATTCCATAACAACTATTATTACCGAATAGTTTAAATATCACGTCCCATACCGTGACCCATAAGATAAATTTAGTTATTACAAACATAGGTATTCTTCAAACAAAGCATGTTCCGACAACTCAGATTTAAATACATAAATATAAATTGTCTTGGTTTCTAGACTCTTTCCTAGCCTTAATTTCACAGCAGATAAAGCAAGTAAGCATCCTAAACACCTGTTACATACGTTAAAATAAAGTCAATACATAAAATGTAAAGGTGAGCATACAAGTTTGATAATAGCATATAGAGTTCGAATAGTTTACGCATAACCAGCACGTACACAGATAGCAATGATGCATGTAAATTATCGACATGGACCTATCAATACCAGTGACTGCGGGTTGACCGTCCGAGACAGTTCGCAATACATGATTACCACCGTAAATAATGCAAGTAGATTGTCCTTAACAACCCCCGTGTGAACAGGTGCTGAGTCCAAACTATAGTACTACGTTGCTAAGGCAGGTAGACAACTTTCCACGTGTAAACATAATAACAAGCATACATTTAATCACGTAATACATGCAATCGGTTAGCGTTCAAATAGTTTGAATAGTGTGTTTGGTTGTGATTTTGATAAGTAACGTATGTAACACCTAAAAGTGCTAAAGCAAAAAGGGTTCGAGTATACTCACAGTGGTTGATTGTGGATTGAAGGGAGCGCTGAGAGTAAGATTAGCCTGAATAGTTCGATAGCATAACGATAAGTAACGCGGAAAAGAAAACAAGTATGGACGGATCGAATGGGCTGGTCGATCGAACGGTAGGTTCGATCGGACGGCCTGTTCGATCGGCTGGTTTATCCGATTGGACAGTCCTGTTCGATCGGCCGGTTGGCTCGATCGGCTGAACCATTCGAGTGGATTGTTTCTTCCTCTAGTGTGTTTGTGTTAGAGGATTTGAACTTTTGAAGTTTTTGTTGCATTATTTGAGAACACTGAAGTGTTCCTACCTTTTCAAGTCGTTCGATCGAACGGTTCGTTCGATCGGCTAGCTCACTCGATCGGCTAAGAGCTTCAAGTTAGTCCTCAACTGAATGTCACTCGATCGAATAGTTTGTTCGATCGGCTGGCATTCTCTACTACGAACAAGTTGTGAAAACGATTAAGTGTTGAAGCATAGTATCTCATGATCCGAATAGTAATGTTTACCCATCGAGTGACCTATTCGATCGAACATTACTTCGTCAATACTATAATTCAAAAGTTTGGAAAAGTAGGACCATGTGCTAGCCGATCGGCTGGCCCGGTCGATCGGCTGGCATGTCCGATCGGCTGGGCTGTTTGTACAGCCTAGCCGTTCGGCCAGCGTTTCTGACCTGGTCGGCTCTCCGTCTAACACTTGGCTGCTTGTTTATTTGTCATTCTTTCAAGGTATCTTGACAACGTGTTGAACTATGATAACCTTCGTTCCCACCTGTTTCCTTGGCTCGAACATGAATCACCCAAGTCCGGCCGGTGAACGGTTCGGAATGTCGGTTTAGAGTTTAACTCGAAATCGGTGAACCTTGTTCATAGAACCCGAATCTTGAACCTTCTAAACCATTTGAATGATTGGCTAGCCGGTTCAAGCTCCGTTTCTTCCGGTTTGAAAGCATTGAGTGTAAAAGAGTTGAAAGAAAGTTAGAAATCCTTCTTTCCATCCTTTACACCATGAAAATGTTTAGATCTATGATGGATCTTAGCTTGTTTATGTGGAAATCGGTTAGATCTAAGCTAATCATAGTGGAATGAGGCCAAAACATGATGTTCTTCAAGAACACCATGATGACATCACCCAAGAACACTTAGATCTTGGTGATTTCACGGTTAGAATCCAAGTTTTGAAAGATAGAAAGGTGCAGAATCAAGTAATGATCAAGAATGTACAAGAATTAGAGTGAAAACTTACCGGGATTGAGAGAAATCTGAGGAAAGGTGAAGAAGATAGCTGGTTCGGTCAGAGCTTTCCAAAAATGGAAAGTATGACAATGACAGCCCTATTTATAGGCTTCCAAAAGAGGAAAGTGGCAGCTGATCGGCTGGGAACTCCGATCGAGTGGGCTGCTCGATCGGCTGGCAAGGTGCTAGCCGATCGGCTGGCCTGTTCGATCAGGATGCTTCCTGTTCGATCCGCCACGCACTTCGAGTATTTTGCGATGATTTTCGACGTTTCGATTTTGACGGACGATGACACGAATACGATAGAGTTCCTAGTCAAATTACTTTTAATCCCAACCACTATATCTAACATACAATCTTCCATAAGTTACGTTTCGATGTCGGTTTCGATTGAATTCGATTGGTTTTCGAGTTTCGATTTGATTTTCGATTGGTTTGCTTGAATACCACACCAAACATAAAGTAAACATGCACAAGTAACACATAAGGCACACACACACACGTATAACAATACCACAATTCGCATAATTCGAGTCTCGAGTTCGATTGATTGTTAGATCGGTTTGATTGCTGATTAGGTTAACTTTATCGCATTGTTACTTCCTATCATTCACAGTCGTAGATCGGTTCGCATTAAAACTCGTTCGATTACTTCGATTCTTGCTAATTACAACACTTACTCCACATAATACAACTAAAACACAAAATCGACTATCTACAGTCAGAGAAAGTCAAAGTTGACTTGGACTTTGACTTTGACTTTGACATTCGAAAACACGGGGTGTTACATGGGAGATCAATGGCTGATCTCGTATGCTTCGTACAAGAGTTTCCCTCTTGTACAGGAGCCAAACTCATCTTTTGACAGTAATGTAATGTTAAATTACTTGTATAAATAGAAGGAAAAATTACAAGTTTTGTCCTTTATCTTTATAGTACTTTACAGGCGGTGTCCTTTTTTTCAAATGTTGACAGGCGGTGTCCTTTAATAGGTATTTTGTTACAAGTTTTGTCCTTTCCACCCAACCTGGTTAAAAAACTCAGTTAATTTTTGACACATGATATGCACATGAGGGTAATTATGTCTTTTCCACCACACCAAAACTTGTAATTTTTCCTTAAAAAATAAAACAAAACATTTTTAAAATTATTATTATTAATATATTCTTATTATATAGAGTAAACTGCCATTTTGGTCCCTGTGGTTTGGTCACTTTTGCCACTTTAATCCAAAACTCAAACTTTTTGCATCTGGGTCCCTGTGGTTTTAGTTTTATTGCCATTTTGGTCCAAAAATGAAATCAGGTCATATTTGCCTTATAAAATCCTGCTATTTTGTCATTTTCCGCAGGGGCAAAATGATCATTTCTCTTTTATAAATAAATACCATATTTTGTAAGACAAATATGACCTGATTTAACTCCGAGGAAAATGACAAAATTGCAGGATTTTATAAGCAAAATATGATCTGATTTCATTTTTGGACCAAAATGGCAATAAAATTGAAACCACAGGGACCCAGATGCAAAAAGTTTGAGTTTTGGATTAAAATGACAAAAGTGACCAAACTACAGGGACCAAAATGGCAGTTTACTCTATTATATATAACCCTCTTTCTCTATCTGTATGACTATCTCTCTCTCCCTAGCTTTCTCTCTCTCTCTTACCACACTCTTACAGATCCCACCATCACCTCCCACCTCTCACCACCAAATTAACCCACCTGCCACCACAATCGCCGTCTAACACCACCATTGTCAACCCCACCATCGTCGGAACCCTAGAACCACCGTCTCCTAACATCCACTGCCACTACAACCAACCATCAAACACCACCACTACCACTACTGCCCTTTCTTCTCTCTCTCTCACCTGCCCCTCTCTCTTCTCTCTCTCTCTCTCTTACCTGCCGCCATTTCCCACCCCCATAATCAGACATAGTCGGCGAGTGGAAAGAGTTTGGATGATAACAGCGGTTTGAAATCAGATCTGAAGAATAAGAAGAGTGCCGTTGAAGATCCCGCTGGACACAAAATTGAAGGCGAAGATCGGAAGTTTTAAGATGAAGAAGTTGCCGATTAAGGTTACGTGTGACAGAATTAAGACGGTGGCTCCTTCCGGAAAAACGTCAACGACGGCGGCGACTACTGGTGCGATTTTTTTTTTAAATCTGAGGATTAAGATCTGGAAATGGACGCTTTGATTTTGTGACTGAGATCGGCATCTTGCGTCGTGATTTTGTTGGATAAAAGGATTTTGATTCAGTATGTTAATTCTTGATTACAAAAGTAGTTAGTATGTTCTGTACATATTTACAAATTGATTTTTATTTTGAGATCGACATGTTATATTGGATATAAGATTTTGATTTGATTTGTTTGTAAACTTTCAACTTGAATCAGTTAGTAGTTTAAATATGATTTATTCATATTTACAAGTTAATATGTGGTTGGATTTGTTTTGTTCGAGATTATTTTTGGAGTAAAATACAAATTTTGTGGTGGCTAGTACTGGCCACAGTGGTAGGAGGGTGGCAGGAGGGTTACTGGTGGTGATGGTAGATTTAAGTTATTTACATATTTAGTCTTTTAAGGTGAAATGACAAAAATACCCTCACATGCAAGTCACATGATCAGATTTAACAAGAAAATTTAACCAGGTTAGTGCTAAAGGACAAGACGTGCAACAAAATTCCTTGTAAAGGACACCGCCTGTCAACATTTGAAAAAAAGGACACCGCCTGTAAAGTACTATAAAGATAAAGGACAAAACTTATAATTCTTCCTAAATAGAAAAGGTCGATCGGTATCCACTACAAGAAATCAGAGCAATAGGGGGGACATATGTCGCCGCTAAAGACCCCCTTTGTCGCTGCTAATACTTTTAGCGGCGATATATCGCCGCTACTGATAACGCCGCTAATACTCGGCCTACTCGTCGCCATTGTATCGCCCATAATGCTTTGACCGGAGCTTCGCCTGAAACTTCACTGGAGATGGCTTAATCAACTTTCAAATCAACAAAACACCATTATTATGTTAGTAAACATGTTTGAACTCGAAAGTGAAGCAAAACACTACGTTTTTTCTCATTAAAATCAGATTTACATAACATGATTCTATAAGATTTACATAATTTACAAGAGATAAAAAGTAAACAGTGGCCGGAGACGGAGCTTGACGGTGGTGGTGGTGTTGTAGCTTGACAGTGGGGTGAAGTGACAGAGCTTGATGGCGGTGGTCCAGTGGTGGTGGTGGAGCTTGACGATGGCGGTCCAGTGGTGGTATCTTCATGGTGGTGGTGGTCCGGTGGTAACATCTTCATGGTGGTGGTGGTTGAGGTTGTTGGTGTGTGGTTGAAGATTAGAGTGTGTAGAAGAAGATGAGTATAAATAAGGATTGTGTTTGTTTGAGTCAGGAAACAACCCAAGCCATTGGATCATCTTCTCATCAAGGGCCAAGAGCACAATTTTTTTAGCTTCACACGGATCGACTATTAGCGACGACGCTAATAGTAGGTATTTCTTGTAGTGATCTACCTCACTACACGCTATAGTTTTTTAAATAACTTTCTAAAAAAGATAACTATATATATACTTTTAAATGACTTTGTTATTTATATCATGATAAACTCACGACCTAGTGGTTTAGTGCTATGCATGGTGTTTGGCTCCTCTCTGATGTAGACTAGAAAATGGGATATGAAATTGGACCTGTTGATTCATACAGAATACCAGGAACAATTCTTCCAAAATTCGTTGATTCTTGTGGAATACCGAAAATTGGGGGTTTCACACTCAAGACACTCACAAGTGAATTGGGAGAAAAAAATGACTTTTCATTAAACTCAAAACTGACTATCTTCCTCCCATTACATCCATATAAATAACAACGTAAATTCAAAACGGGCCTCAAAACACACTTGGGCCAAAAGCTAGAACCAAATAAAAGTCCACGAAAAGCACTAAAAAACATAAAAATGTAAATAACTCATAGAAATAAGCGTTTTTGGGCCTGGACGTTTAAGTTATTTACATATTTAGTCTTTTAAGGTGAAATGACAAAAATACCCTCACATGCAAGTCACATGATCAGATTTAACAAGAAAATTTAACCAGGTTAGTGCTAAAGGACAAGACGTGCAACAAAATTCCTTGTAAAGGACACCGCCTGTCAACATTTGAAAAAAGGACACCGCCTGTAAAGTACTATAAAGATAAAGGACAAAACGTATAATTCTTCCTAAATAGAAAAGGTCGATCGGTATCCACTACAAGAAATCAGAGCAATAGGAGGGACATATGTCGCCGTTAAAGACCCCCTTTGTCGCTGCTAATACTTTTAGCGGCGATATATCGCCGCTACTGATAACGCCGCTAATACTCGGCCTACTCGTTGCCATTGTATCGCCCATAATGCTTTGACCGGAGCTTCGCCTGAAACTTCACTGGAGATGGCTTAATCAACTTTCAAATCAACAAAACACCATTATTATGTTAGTAAACATGTTTGAACTCGAAAGTGAAGCAAAACACTACGTTTTTTCTCATTAAAATCAGATTTACATAACATGATTCTATAAGATTTACATAATTTACAAGAGATAAAAAGTAAACAGTGGCCGGAGACGGAGCTTGACGGTGGTGGTGGTGTTGTAGCTTGACAGTGGGGTGAAGTGACAGAGCTTGATGGCGGTGGTCCAGTGGTGGTGTTGGAGCTTGACGATGGCGGTCCAGTGGTGGTATCTTCATGGTGGTGGTGGTCCGGTGGTAACATCTTCATGGTGGTGGTGGTTGAGGTTGTTGGTGTGTGGTTGAAGATTAGAGTGTGTAGAAAAAGATGAGTATAAATAAAGATTGTGTTTGTTTGAGTCAGGAAACAACCCAAGCCATTGGATCATCTTCTCATTAAGGGCCAAGAGCACAATTTTTTTAGCTTCACACGGATCGACTATTAGCGACGACGCTAATAGTAGGTATTTCTTGTAGTGATCTACCTCACTACACGCTATAGTTTTTTTAAATAACTTTCTAAAAAAGATAACTATATATATACTTTTAAATGACTTTGTTATTTATATCATGATAAACTCACGACCTAGTGGTTTAGTGCTATGCATGGTGTTTGGCTCCTCTCTGATGTAGACTAGAAAATGGGATATTGGACCTGTTGATTCACACAGAATACCAGGAACAATTCTTCCAAAATTCGTTGATTCTTGTGGAATATCGAAAATTGGGGGTTTCACACTCAAGACACTCACAAGTGAATTGGGAGAAAAAAATGACTTTTCATTAAACTCAAAACTGACTATCTTCCTCCCATTACATCCATATAAATAACAACGTAAATTCAAAACGGGCCTCAAAACACACTTGGGCCAAAAACTAGAACCAAATAAAAGTCCACGAAAAGCACTAAAAAACATAAAAATGTAAATAACTCATAGAAATAAGCGTTTTTGGGCCTGGACGTTGACCCAAACCACCTACGGTTGTTTGTGGAAAGATGGGCTTCGTTCTCACGATCGTTTCGCCTGGTCGCACACCCAAAACGGACACCTGTAGCCCAAGTTAGAGCCATTTTAGTGAAGCCCCTTTTGTCACGCGATCTTGGGCCTCTAAATACAAGATGGCCCGTTCCTCAACACTTGGGCCTGCATCACTCTCCCCACAAATGTGTTATAACTTGTATGTTTAAATTCTTGTAAACATACAAGTTAGGTGGTATTTAGATGTACAAAATTTATGTTAAAAAATCTATATCATGATGAAGATAAACATACACTTGCAACAACCTTATTCTGCTCATTCTTATGCATGTTTTCTAGACTTTTGAATTTGTATCATTATTTTGTTATTGTTTTGAAGAAAAATATCGTCCAACTAGAAGTAGTTTTTAGATGTTCATCATGCATATTTGATTAACCAACAATTTGTGACTTCTTGGCCGGATAGTTTGAAACTTAATTTCAAACTAGAACCAAATGGACAAGATGGAACAGTCACGTTAATGGAATGAAAAAAATATGATGAAGGTTTTAGCCATTCATTAAAATATGTACCATGATGTAAAGTAGCTTATTTGCTTTCTTAATAGGGAATTTTTTTCGACAGAAATTGTCGGTCATTTTGGATTGTAGTTGCACAAATGGGGTCGAAGTTATCTTGCTTTGATCAGATCGGTCTTCGGGGTTGCTAACGCCATGACGTGCTTCTTATAAATTGATTACATAAGCGTGTCAATGGGTGTGAGCTAGGTTCCTTTTCAACCTATGCCTAACACGAACACATAAAACAAACTAAAACAATATATTTTTACTATAGTATTTAAAATCTCACTAGTCTATCCTGACATAAAAAAAAATAATACAAACAAACTAGTTTGATTGTTCGCTTAGGTATATAATCTACAAACTTTAACCTACACATGTGTTAGTAAACGATATAATTTAAAAATATATGAAAAAGTAGTTTGATGTTATTTGTTTTCTTTTCCTGATACTTCTCATAATTATCTTTCTATTTGTTTTTTTTCCTGATACATATCATTATTATCTTTCTATCACCTCACCAACAATAGTGCCCCGGCGGCGCCATCTGTCACGCCATGGCATTCAGGGGGGGGGGGGGCATGGGTTGTCTGCCACCATGGTAACGAGGAAGAAGCATTGTGCAGGTGGGCCCACATGCATTTCATCTAATAATTTTTTTTTTAATTTTGTTTAATAGGGCTTTATCCCACACCCTGCAAGTTAAGACCCTTTCCAATAAAACCCTCTGGCTGATGTGGATCTAACGTGTCGTGATAAAGCCTCTAGGGGCTTTATCCCACACCCCATAGCCTTAGTATTACTATGCGGTAATACTTAATGAAAACAAAATTTATATATGCATATACACGCACGCATGAACATGATGGAAGCACGTTTGTTTGTTTGTTTTATTTTGTTTTTTGTTTTTTGTTTTTTTTTTTTGTTTTTTTTAATTTATATACATCACGGTTTTTTACGATATCATTAGCGACTAGTGCACCTTCGTTCCAAGTTGTCTCAGCTCAATTTTGAAAGAAGCCATACATAACCTTGAAGACTAGAACTCTATTAATTAGTGATTATTGAATGATAGAGAGGGTTCATGCATTTCATTTTATATTATCAAGTTACTTTTCTTTCTGCAAAACCTTTTTTAATTGTATTTCTGTCCTTTGAATAATTCCAACTTAACAATGAATGAGCTGATCAGTGGCGAAGCTTGATATTTCCAACAGGGATCGAAAACGTATATATCCAAAAATTTCTATAGAACCGGGGGTTCGAAAACGTACATACCCAAAAATTTCTATACGAAAACTATATATATAACACTACTGAGTGAAAAGTTCTAGGGGTCGGGCGCTCTCACGGCCTCTTCTAACCTGAGCCACTGGAGCTGACTGCTGATATACCATTAACCATCAACCATCGCAAAACGAAGAGCATTAATCTTAGAAAATTCAATGGTTTAAACGTGGAATAAAATCAAGACGTTGACTTTGAAATTTCCGTCACATACCAACCCAAGTTAGAACCAGTATATTGAATTACTAGATCAATAAGACAGAATCAACTTCTATCCATCAAATGATCTTTAGGGCATGTTTGGCTAAGCTTTTTGAAATAACTTATTGACTTATCAACTTTTTGAAAAAGTCAGTATGGAGTGACTTATTGACTTATTGGTTTTTTCCCCTCACATACACCGTCATTGCCAAACATCATTTTGGAGCTTATGACTTTTCAAAAAACCAATAAATCAATAAGTTGTTTCAAAAAGCTTAGCCAAATATGCCCTTAGAGTTGAAGCTAGGCGTGTAATTTACCTTTTTACCAATAAATCAGTAATCAGGTAATAAGCCAGTAGGTTTTTACTGATACTCTCAAATTACTTTTTATTTACGTCCTCAAATGTCTTTCAAATTTCAAATTATGATATATTTCTTTTTATATTCTAACATTTACAAGTTTTTTTTCTGAACGACAAATTTTCTTTTATTCTCTGTTGTCTGTGTGATTTGAACCCAAGACCTCCCCTCTTTGCCAATGAACCACCACCTCATTCACTCACCTCATTGACTCTAACATTTACAATTACTATGTTGTAAATAACTACAAAAAGTTTAATATGCTTCTATGAATGTGACTTATTAAAGTAAATCTTTATTTACCTGAATCCCTGCTATATAGTCCTATAGAGCTAGCACTAACAAGCGCTAAGAGTTAACTCGACTCGGGATATATATAGTCCGGAGTGATTATTCTAAAATGAATTAGATGCCTAAAAGTGTAAAAGGACATCGACACCCAGCATGTGCAGCGGTTGAGGGGTAAATGTGTAAAAGGACATCGACACACAGCACATTTTCGATTCCGATTCGGTACTGACTTTTGACATTTTCGGTACCGGTTCGGTACTTGTATTTACCGGTTTTTACCCTCAAATATAGGTACCGTATCGTACCGGATATATTCGGTACCGGTACCCACATTTGGGGATTTTTGGTACCAGTGTTTTCCGTAGCAGCTGGTAGCGAATTCATCCCTAACATCACCTTTACGCTTATGACACGTATCAACGCAATAAAAATATTAGTTAATGAATAGTAACATCACTTACCTATATATTAAAAATAGAATTTAATGAATGGTTTTAATTGAATTAAACACCTTATCCTATCCTAGTAGACCATCCAAAAAAAGTATCAAATGATATTAAAGCTTAAGTTGTTGAAAACTAATTAATGCGTACGAGGCATGAATTCAAAAGCAAAGTAAATATATACATTTTTATGAAAGGCAAAGTAAATATCTGTAGTAGCTTACATATCGATTACAATCTAACAAAGCTTTTGGAAATTAAATAACAAACTAAACCTTCAAAATTTATTTAGACAAATAAACAGTAATTTGATAATGTCAAGAGTTTACTCGTAACACTTTCACTGCTTTTTAGCTTGCTATATATTTGTTTTTATAAAGAGTTTACTCGTAACACTTTCACTGCTTTTTAACTTGCTATACATTGTTTTTATAAGAAGCCTTTTAGAATGATGTACTATATTTTTTTTTGGTAAAATACCCCTAAAAGCTATTCGAAACAACTATAGTTAATTAATTATTATTCATTAGATAAAAATAAACATTTTGCTTTAGTGAAGTATTAGTTTTGTAACTTTTAGTTATGAAAAATAGTCCGTTTTTTAAAATAAAAGTTTTTGGATGTGAGAGTTAGAAATATTTTTTTTAATACGAAAAGCTTGATTAAATATACTTACTTAAAGAGCTCAAACTTTTTAGCACCAAATTGTCTAAATATATTTCTTATTTTATTATTGATTTATGTTCATGTTATGTCTAAATAGGGTAGGGATCTTGTATATTAATCGAGAAGTGTGAGAAGTGTATTATAACACTATATAACGCCATATAGACACCGTATAACACTATGTAACACCACATAACACCATATAACACTATGTAACACTATATAACAATATAAAACACTATACATCTATCATAGACATGCTATCAGACAAAATATAGTGTTATATTTGTTATACATTGTTATATAGTGTCACACCCCCAAAATCCACCATGCGGAATACCACCGCTTGGAGGCGTGACGTGACCAGGATCGAGCCACCAATCATACTAAACAACGTATTTAAGTAAATCAAGCCAACCACAATACGATTTGTGACCAAAAGCTAGATTACCAAGTTTTAATTTAGACAGCGGAAGCATAAACATAAAGTTCAAAACATAAGTTCGTAGTTCATAAGTTTAAAGTCTGACACATAGGTTTAATAAGTTCATAATGATTTAAATATTAAACACTGGACATAACTGTCCGTACACCACAACGACTCCATCCTCGTGCAAGCTCCAAGCAGTTAGCGACCTGTAAGGCATGTAACAACGAGTCAACAACAAAGTTGAGTGAGTTAATGTTTGGTTGTTTAGTTTTTAAGTTGTTTTCCGAAAACGTGGTTTATCTTTCGTTGGCGTAATTGCCGTGGGGGTTACCCCTTAGTTGAAAGAAAGTTTTAACCAGTTCATTCTTTATTACCCATACCCTGTTCATGATTAGTGGGGGCTTCCCCATGTGAACCACTAGACCGTATGATATCGACTATTACGCAAGTAAGTTGTGCCCTACATCAGTGTCTATCATCACTGATGGTTTGCCATAGTCCATTAGTACACGCCCGTCCGACTGGCACGGTGTGAGGTTTGTTAAACCTAATAGCGCTATTAACTAATGACCCGCTCGCCGTTGGCTTCGACGATTAAGTCGATATAAAATGAGGGACTTATGATAGAGTTTTGTCTAGTAAGTTTTAAAGTTGTTGTCCTACCCAAGGAGGACGAACGTACGTAGTTCTACCCAAGGAGAATACGCAGGAATAATATTGGCATCCTACCCAAGGAGGATGGCCGTACATATCCTACCCAAGGAGGATATCAGAAGCAGTTAAATGATTCAGCACAGTCATCAAACACTTTAATTTTCATTAATAAACTGTACGGTTACATGTAAATTTGAGGGTTGTCACATTCTCCCCTTGTTAAGAAAATTCCGTCCCGAAATTTAGCACGTGGTTACTGAGGAAGCTAGTTAAGTTGCGTTGGTTTCCTGGTTTTCCTGGGGTGTCACATCATCCCCCTGTTGATTTGGAATTTCGTCCCGAAATTCTGCAGTAGCTTCAGCCTCAGTAGTGTTTGCACTTTTCTTAAACAGCTGGGGATACTTGAGTTTCATTTGGTCTTCTCGTTCCCAGGTATACTCTGGGCCACGACGGGAATTCCAACGAACTCGGACGAGAGGTATTCTGGTGTGCTTGAGAATCTTAACGTCTTGATCCGTAATCTCTACCGGTTCCTCAACGAATCCCAGCTTGTCGTCGATTGTGAGCTCTTTGAGAGGAACTATGAGGGTCTCATCTGACAGACACTTCTTCAGATTCGACACATGGAATACGTTGTGAACTCCACTGAGTTCTTCAGGTAGGTTCAGCCTGTAAGCGACTTTGCCAATTTTCTCAATGATCTCGAATGGCCCGACGTAACGCGGATTGAGTTTGCCTCGTTTGCCAAAACGAACTACACCTTTCCAAGGTGAGACTTTGAGTAGTACTCGATCCCCAACCTGGAACTCGAGTGGTTTTCTTCGCTTATCGGCATAGCTTTTCTGACGGTCACGAGCTGCCGCCATTCGCTGTCGTATCTAAGCAATCTTTTCTGTTGTATCTACTACTAGTTCTGGGCCAGTGATTTGACTGTCACCAACTTCTGCCCAACAAAGAGGTGATCGGCATTTACGTCCGTACAATGCCTCAAACGGAGCGGCCTGGATGCTGGTGTGGTAGCTGTTGTTATACGAAAATTCCACTAACGGGAGATGCTTTTCCCAGCCGTTGCCGAAGTCGATCACGCATGCCCTAAGCATGTCTTCGAGAGTCTGAATGGTGCGTTCAGATTGCCCATCCGTCTGTGGATGATAAGCGGTGCTCATGTCTAATCGTGAGCCAAAAGACTTATGCATAGCTTGCCATAGTTCAGAGGTAAAACGAGCGTCACGATCAGAAATGATGGAGGTTGGCACTCCGTGCCTTGATACCACTTCTTTTAGGTAGATGTCTGCTAGAGTAGAAAACTTATCCGTTTCTTTGATAGGCAGAAAATGTGCAGACTTGGTCAGTCGATCCACGATCACCCAAATGGTATCATTTCCGCGTTGAGATCTGGGCAGGCCAGTAACGAAATCCATGGATATTTGCTCCCATTTCCATTTTGGGATCTCTGGTTGTTGAAGTGGGCCTGATGGTTTCTGGTATTCGACCTTGACTCTAGCACAAGTCAAGCATTTACTGACGTAGGTCGCTATGCTGGCTTTCATACCAGGCCACCAGTATGTAGTCTTTAGATCGTGGTACATCTTATCTGAACCAGGATGTACTGAATAACGAGACTTATGTGCTTCATCCATCACAAGCTCGCGCAAGTCTCCATACAGCGGAACCCAGATGCGTCCGTTAACATAGTAGGCGCCGTTTTCCTTTTGTTCTAGCCGTTGCCTCGATCCTCGTAGGGACTCAGCCCTGATGTTCTCTGCTTTCAATGCTTCAACCTGAGCATCACGAATCTGAGCTGGAAGGTTGGATTGGATGGTAAGCTGTAACGCACGTACACGCCTAGGTATAGTATCCTTTCGGCTGAGGGCGTCAACCACAACATTGGCCTTGCCCGGATGATACTTGATCGCACATTCGTAGTCATTCAAGAGTTCGACCCATCGACGTTGACGCATGTTTAACTCCTTTTGCTTGAAGATATGCTCGAGACTCCTGTGATCGGTGTAAATGGTGCACTTGGTACCGTACAGGTAATGTCTCCATATCTTAAGCGCGAAAACAACTGCTCCCAGTTCCAGATCGTGAGTAGTGTAGTTCCTTTCGTGAACTTTAAGTTGGCGTGATGCGTAGGCAATGACCTTGTCGCGTTGCATCAACACGCAACCAAGTCCTTGGATGGAAGCGTCGCAATAAACCACAAAATCATCTGTGCCTTCAGGCAATGAGAGGATAGGCGCGCTACAGAATCTATCTTTCAAGTGCTGAAATGCGGACTCCTGTGCATTACCCCAACTATAGGTAACACCTTTCTGAGTCAGTGAAGTGAGAGGTTGCGCAATCTTTGAGAAATCCTTGATAAACCTTCTGTAATATCCTGCCAAACCCAAGAATTGGCGGATTTCTGTTGGTGTACGGGGTGCAGGCCAGTTCTTGATCGAGTCAACCTTGGATGGATCAACATGAATCCCATCCTTGTTTACCACATGGCCCAGAAAATGGACTTCGCGAAGCCAGAAGTCACATTTCGAAAACTTGGCATACAGCTGCTCTTTACGAAGTAGTTCCAGAATAAGCCTCAGGTGTTGCTCGTGTTCCTCCTGACTCTTAGAATAGATCAGGATGTCGTCGATGAAGACTATGACAAATTTATCCAAGTAAGGCTTGCACACTCGGTTCATGAGGTCCATGAAGATTGCAGGTGCATTCGTCAATCCGAAAGGCATAACCAGAAACTCAAAATGGCCATAACGAGTCCTGAATGCTGTTTTGGAGACGTCCTCCTCTCGGACTCTCAGCTGATGGTAGCCTGACCTTAGGTCAATCTTAGAATAGAAGCTCGACCCTTGCAACTGGTCGAACAAGTCAACAATGCGTGGAAGAGGATAACGATTCTTCACGATCACCTTGTTGAGTTCGCGGTAGTCAATACACATCCTGAAGGTACCGTCTTTCTTCTTCACGAATAACACTGGAGCTCCCCATGGCGAAGAGCTAGGACGTATAAAACCCTTTTCCAGAAGTTCTTGTAGTTGCGTAGACAGTTCTTCGAGTTCTGATGGAGCAAGTCGATAAGGCGCACGAGCTATTGGTGCTACTCCAGGAGCTAGCTCGATTTGAAACTCGACTTGTTGATCAGGCGGAAGGCCAGGTAATTCCTCAGGAAATACCTCGGGAAACTCGCGTACAATAGGAATGTCTTCTATCTTCCTTTCTTCCGCGGATGCATTAGTAACGAGGGCTAGGATAGCGGTGTGGCCCTTTCGTAAACACTTCTGGGCTTTAAGGAAAGAGATGATGCCTACAACAGCACCACTCTTGTCGCCACGAATCACGAGCGATTCTTTACCAGAACGAGGGATACGGACGATTTTCTCCTTGCAAATAATCTCCGCTTCGTGTCGAGATAACCAGTCCATTCCAATGACAACGTCGAAACTACCCAGAACGATAGGAATAAGATCGATGGAGAAGGTCTGACCAGCTAGGACGAGGTTACAGCCCTTAACTATGTGTGTGGCTTCAAGACTTTTACCGTTTGCTATTTCTACCGTGTGTTTGGTGTTCAAAAGTGTTGGAGTGCGCTTAAGCATTTGGCTAACTTTTAAGGACACGTAGCTAGTATCGGCACCCGAATCAAATAAAACAGTAACAAAGAAATCATCCAGAAGAAATTTACCCATCACAACGTTGGGGTCGTTCCTTGCTTCTCCCTGACCAATCACGAACACTCCACCTTGGGCGCCATTGCCATTATTCTTACCTCCATTGTTGTTTCCATTGTGGTTCCCATTCCTTTGGTTGTTGTTCTGATTCTGATTCAGCTGGGGGCAGTTCCTCTTAAAGTGGCCTTCAGCGCCACACTGAAAGCATCCTTTATTTCCCTGCTGATGCTGCTGCTGGTGGTTCTGTGGAGCTTGTTGTTGTTGACGATTCTGAGTCGCAGGACGTGGGCTCCTGCAATCTTTGGCTTCATAAACTAGCTTGTGACATCTCTGACAACGACCCTTGTTGCACTGGCCGCTGTGGTGCAGATTACATCGATTGCACTTAGGGTGATTTCCCTTGTACCCACCCTGACCTTGATTTCCAGATGACTGCTGACTGGGGCTCCTGTACTCATCTGTCTTTCGCTGCTGAGATTGAGCTGAAGCAGAACCCTTGCCCAGATTTCCATCCCACTTGCGCTTATTGTCGTTGGGAGCATCAGAAGTAGTGGCGCTAATACGTTTGGGCAGTTTGTTCTGCTCAACTGCCTGATCAGTGAGACGATGAGCCAACTTGACGATTTGTTGTATAGTGCCAAGGTTAGCTGAGGTTACGTGGCTTTGAATTTCTGGCACCAAGCCCTTAAGGTACAGCTCAATGCGTTTGTAGGGAGGGTCCACCATAGTGGGGCACAGGATGGCCAGCTCGTTTGACCTCTTCGTGTATGCCTCGATTTCAGACCCAGTCATCTTCAGATTGAAAAATTCTACCTCCAGCTTATGGATGTCGTCACGACTGCAGTACTCTTCTCTAATCAGTTCTTTGAAACCGTTCCATGGGGGTGGCATTAGCAACCGCCAATCCAAGCAATTGAACCTGTGCTTTCCACCAGGTTAATGCAGCTCCTTCGAGTGTTCCAGTAGCATATTTCACCCTTCGATCTTCGGGGCATTCACACATCTCAAAAACAGACTCAAGCTTCTCGAACCAGTGAAGAAGGCCTATAGCACCTTCTGTGCCGCTGAAAGTGCTAGGTCGGCAATCCATGAAGGTTTTGAACGTGCACACAGGAGGCTAAGCATGTTGACCTGTGGTGCGAGAATAAATGACAAGGTTAAGCACGAGGGTAGGTTTGCGAAGGTAAGATCTAAACGTCCTAAGATAGGTCGAAGTAGCAGGTTATACCTCCTGCAGGAACAGCTGCGAGTGCCTCAGCAACTCGTTCGTTGATCAGAGCCGTCAACTGGGCTTGAGTGAGGTTGATACGTCCTCCGCGTCCGCTCATGATCTTCATCACGAAGCAACGTAAGTGAGAAAAGTGTCGTGAAAGTGCGTAAGTGTGGGACGACAGTAGAGAGTAAGCACACAAGGTTCAAATAGCAATTATCACATTATCCAATGCACAGTGTGAACTATCTAACCGAAAGTATAACATATATCATACCACCTATGGTGTCGAGTCTTGCACGTGGAGCGATGCGTCGTTGTGGATCGTTGAGCACTGTACAGGTTATAGTCTGGTTTTATCAAAAAATCTTTTCCCTTTTTAAAACCAAGTTCACTATAACCAGTGGCTCTGATACCAATCTGTCACACCCCCAAAATCCACCATGCGGAATACCACCGCTTGGAGACCAGGATCGAGCCACCAATCATACTGAACAACGTATTTAAGTAAATCAAGCCAACCACAATACGATTTGTGACCAAAAGCTAGATTACCAAGTTTTAATTTAGACAGCGGAAGCATAAACATAAAGTTCAAAACATAAGTTCGCAGTTCATAAGTTTAAAGTCTGACACATAGGTTTAATAAGTTCATAATGATTTAAATATTAAACACTGGACATAACTGTCCGTACACCACAACGACTCCATCCTCGTGCAAGCTCCAAGCAGTTAGCGACCTGTAAGGCATGTAACAACGAGTCAACAACAAAGTTGAGTGAGTTCACGTTTGGTTGTTTAGTTTTTAAGTTGTTTTTCAAAAACGTGGTTTGTCTTTCGTTGGCGTAATTGCCGTGGGGGTTACCCCTTAGTTGAAAGAAAGTTTTAGCCAGTTCATTCTTTATTACCCATACCCTGTTCATGATTAGTGAGGGCTTCCCCATGTGAACCAGTAGACCGTATGATATCGACTACTACGCAAGTAAGTTGTGCCCTACATCAGTGTCTATCATCACTGATGGTTTGCCACAGTCCATTAGTACACGCTCGTCCGACTGGCACGGTGTGAGGTTTGTTAAACCTAATAGCGCTATTAACTAATGACCCGCTCGCCATTGGCTTCGGCGATTAAGTCGATATAAAATGAGGGACTTATGATAGAGTTTTGTCTAGTAAGTTTTAAAGTTGTTGTCCTACCCAAGGAGGACGAACGTACGTAGTTCTACCCAAGGAGAATACGCAGGAATAATATTGGCATCCTACCAAAGGAGGATGGCCGTACATATCCTACCCAAGGAGGATATGTAGATTCAATTTTAAGTTCTTTAGCCCATTCCCAAACCACCGGGAATCCCATGCCTTAGAAAGCGTGTGAACTCACCTCGTGTTTGCTCGGTTAGATTCTCAAATATAGCTAACAGTCAGAGTCGATCAATCACGTCTACTAGCACAAGGCTAGGGAAGTTCAAGTCTGGAAAAGTGGTGGTTAAAAGGAAACGAGAGACGTCCTTCAACTTCCAAACACACCGAGCTTCGTTGTATGACCCGTAGCACCTTTGTACAAGCTTGGAATGGATGATTGAGTGTTGAAGATGATGGGGCTGCTTGGTTGAGCCGAGAGCAAGAGAGTGAGGGGAAGAGGGGTGTTGAGTGAAATGTGTGTGTTATGACCTAGAGGTTCATACTTATAATTTCCAATGAGTTTTTAACCCTTGGGTCCTATGTCTACCAAGGTACATAGCATATCCTTACACAATCTCCACAAATCTTGTAGAATCAAGTGAAGGTCTTGAAATAGGCCATGTGAGCCGATTTCATGCCTATGGGGGAGGGGTCTATGTGCAATTTTTTTGTACCAATTAGTTGTCATGTGTTTCTTGTAGTACATAATCAAATCTAGATCATGATCTTTCTCAATCCAAGAAAAGATTAAGTAATCTTAGGAAGATTATGGAGGATTTTGGTGGGGGCCACTACCTTAGGCCGTCCACATGTAATGGGGGGGGGGTAAAGTGTAAATTCCCATGGTAGTGTAAGTAATCTAATTAGTTTTCTAGTATAGTATTGGGACTTTAACGTGTTATCATGTTACAAGGGGTGTTATGGTGCTGGGGGACCATAACTGGTTCAGAAAATAAAAACAATGCTTCTAGCATTATTTTGGTGTTCCGGGTAAAGTCCGGTTGTTCGGTCCGATACTGTTCCGTTACAGTGCTTAATTAATTCGTAAAGCGTCCTATATATATATTTTTGTAACATTTTTAATTTTCAACACTCAGGAAAATATAACGGACTATTTAGTGACCTTTCTGTACACTATTAGTATATTAACAAGTACATGTAAGTATAACACATATATCAGAAGCAGTTAAATGATTCAGCACAATCATCAAACACTTTAATTTTCATTAATAAACTGTACGGTTACATGTAAATTTGAGGGTTGTCACATATAGTGTTACATAGTGTTATATGGTGTTACATAGTGTTATACAGTGTTTATATGGTGTTATATAGTGTTATATATAGTGTTATAATACACTTCTCACACCTCTAAATTAATGTACAGGATCCTCTATCTGTCTAAATATATTTCTTATTTTGTTATTGATTTATGTTCATGTTATATATTTTATACTTTTTAAGCTGCAGCTAATATACCAAACATCTTTCAACAATCAAATTAGTTCAACTTTTAGCTCTGAAAAAGTTTCAGATTTTAGCTCTAAATGAAAGTTTAAGCTCTTTTTGTTCCAACTCCAACTAGCTTAATTACCAGATAAATATACTAAATATCATTAACAGGGGCGGATTTATTGTCAACTCGGGGGTTCCCAGGAACCTGTTCGGTTCGTATTTTATAGTGTTAATTTATATAAAGACTTCTGAAGGAACCCTTTAAAGTTTTGTGAGGGAACCTTATAAACAAATCTGAAGATGGTCCACTGGTAAGTATGCGCGCATATTAAACCTCAGACCGAGTATGGTAAAAGTCGGTTTTTTTTGCGTTTTTTTCTTAAAAACGATTTTAGGGTTTAGTAACTTATGTCTTATCCGCCCTGGCCCCTGTGTGTCGCCCCTGCAGTCAAACCCAAACAAAACATGCACACTGAACTAAAAACTCTTAAGTTGGCCACTGTTGGTCTCTAGCCACCTGCCACCATTCGTCTCCACCCACAGCAGCACGCTCTCCGCCTCACCATTCCTATCCTGATTCCTTTCAATCACATGAATTTATTGGCAATTACATTGCTTTTCATTGATAATTCCATGTGAAATTGGTTGTGAAACCTAGGGTTTAGATTTGTGCCTTTTTAATTGGTTGCTGAATTCTTCCATGTTTGTTTTATATTAAAAACTTGTGCTTTTTTGTTGGCACAATAAAGAAGAAAAATTAAATGAACATGTTGATAAAGGCAATAGTACTTTTCACAAAAGAGCCATCGAAAAAGAGGAAGACTTACTTAAAGAAGCTCAATCTATACTTGCGTGTAATGAAAAAAAATCTGAGAAAGAAAGAAAAGAATATAGAACGCGATTAAGTGCTTCAGTTATGATTGCTCAAGGATTGTTAAATGGTGGGTTACCTTTTCGGAGTCATGACGAGTCTGAAGAATCCATATATAGAGGACATTTCATAGAGTTTTTGAAATTGTTCGGACAAATAAATGAAGCAATTGGTAAGGTCATATTAAGTAATGCTCCCGGTAATAACCAAATGACAGCTCCATCAATTCAAAAAGATATTTGTAATTGTTTTGCAGAAGAAATGTTAAAGAAGATATTTGAAGAACTTGGTGATGATGTCTTTCTATATTAGTTGATGAATCCAGAGATATTTCTAAAAAGGAACAAATGGCTGTGGTTTTGAGGTATATTGATAAATTAGGATTTGTGAAGGAGCGTTTTATTGGTCTTGTTCATGTTAAGGAAACAACCGCTTTATCTCTTAAATCTACAACTGATGAAGTGTTTGCTCGCTATAATTTGAGTTTGGGTAGGGTTAGATGTCACACCCTGTCTTTTGCGGAAGCGTATGATGTGTGACTGGTTTAATATCATTGCATTCAATCGTAATAAATAACTACATGATCAAAACGATGTTCATCCATTCATAAAATTTATGTATTACAAACATTTTTTATTCAAGTTTTTAAAACACAACCTCCGACTAGGTCACAAACCAACAAAAGTGGATGACATCTAAACTTCTAGTTACGACACCTGCGTCCAAGATCCATCCTATTACCTGAAATACATGTAATTTTGGAAAACATCAACAAAAAGTTGAGCGAGTTCATGCGTCTTGTTTGTGTAATGTAATTCTTGTAAATCTCTGAGAGACTCCTTTGTAAACAGGTATGAAAAACGTGTATGAACATGAATGTTTTACAATGATTTTAAGACACAGGGAGCACTCGTAATGGCTCCTTTAAGGCATGTGAGGACATAGGGAGTACTTGTTATGACTCCTTGAGGACATGGGGAGTACGTGTTATGACTCCTTGAGGACATGGGGAGTACTTGTTATGACTCCTTGAGGACATGGGGAGTACTTGTTATGACTCCTTGACTGTGTCGATTACCCTCGACTGTGTCGATTAACCTCGACTGGGACTCCGAAGCACTACTAGGTACTAGTTGTGACCATGAGTGGGGTTCGGCCGTACCCGTTAGATCTAACCCTCGTCCCTAATTAATGAATGTTTTTAATGGCTTGGTACTAGTTTTCACCAAGACTTTATGGCATTTTTAGCATTTCTTGGTACTAGTTTTCACCAAGAATTTATGGCATCTTTAACACTGCTTGGTACTAGTCTTCACCAAGAGTTTATGGCATTTTTAGTATTAAGTCTATGCTCACATAATCTAGTATTTCATAGGCATTTCATACCGTTCAAGTATTTGTACATGTATTTCACCCCCGAGAGTTACAAAACCAAAAACAGTTAAAGAAAAGGGGGAGCATGAACTCACTGTTTTGCGTCTTCAGTACTCGTAACTCGAATCTCGTCAGCAAATACGACTACTACTAGCTCAAGGCTAGGGATGATCACAAGATGAAGATAAGGTGGTTAATAGCACTAGAGAGAGGTCCTTCAAGTTCCAACGCCTCCAAGCTTCCTAACTTAGCTCCTAGCACCTTAGAATCACCATGGAATGGATGGATTGAAGCTTGAAAACGGAGGGTATGTGTGAGGGGTTTGGGCCGTAGCTTTTGGGATGAAGGAAGAAGGTGTTTTTGTCGAAGGAGATGAATGGCAAGTAGGTTATATTCTTTAGATTTATAAAAGAAATTAAGTGGTATAAGGTATCTTGTGGTGGCATATTCCTAGACAAGAATCTTATAAAATATAGTAAATAAATATTGTGTGGGGCCCATGTCCCTTAACCGGCCATCAAGAATGGGGGGGGGGGTAAAGTGTAACTTTTAATGGTTAGTTACTTGATTTAGTTGGAAAGTAATGGTGCTAGTTAGGTATTTTATGTATTTAATGTTTATTAGATGTAATATGATGTTCGGTGCTCATAACTAGATTTGTAACACTAAAACAATGCTTCTAGTAAGAATTTGATGTTTCGGGTAGTGTCCGGTTATTCGGTTCGATACTGTTCGTTAAAGTGCTAAATTGCGCAGTTTAGTGTGCTTTATGTTGTATTTTATGATAGTTTCGATTTACGACACTTAGGAAAGTATTTTGGACCATTAAACCATTTTTCTGCATTATAATTAGATGTTTAAATGCTGAAAATAGCTGAATTTTGGTTATTTTCTGCAGAATTCTGCACTTTTAGTGTGTTTTAGGCACTTTCCGGCACTTTATCTATCACCTAGAAAAACAGTTTTGTGGTCCTTACTTCCCTACACACTATACTAGTGTATCACTTGGTCTCTGGCTCATACTGGGCCTCAAAATGTTGTCTGTCTATGTACTGAACATCGTCCGTATTTTTTTTTGTTTGTCTAATAATGGTGCCAATTCTGTTCTGTGCATTATTAGCACTATATCGTGTTGCATGTAGCAACGAATATGAAATGCCATTGTATGTATATAACAGTAATCAAAAATTCATTTGTCTTGTAAACTAGATCATGCACAATTATTTAAGTATATATTATTGTTCAACTAGTGTACGGAATGTACGGAAAAGTGACGGTTGTCACATTAGAGGCCAAGGATATGACGGCGCAAGAAATATGTCCGCTGAATTTAATGGTTTGAAAACCTTGATTTTGAAAGAAAATTCTTCGGCATATTTTGTTCATTGCTTTGCTCACCAACTTCAACTTGTTGTTGCCTTTGCAAATAAACATTTTGAAACTTGTAAGTTTTTTGAAGAAATATCAGATTTGACCAATGTTGTTGGTGCATCTTGCAAACGAACATATTTGCTAAGAGAAAGTCAAAGAGAGAGGTTGCAAGAGCCGAGGAATCAAGAAATGTCAATTGCAAGAGCCGAAGATACACGTTGGAGTTCTCACGACAAAACACTTCTTCGTTTGCTTACTTTATATCCTTGTGTTCTTGACGTGCTTGACTATCTAGAAACTTCGGCATGTGATGATATTCACAAAGCACAGGCATATTCAGTTATATGTGAAAAGTTATAAGTTTGTATTTTGTTTACATTTGATGAAAAATATTTTGGGAGTTACTAACTTATTGTGTGTCGCTCTTCAAAAAAAGAATAAAGATATTATAAATGCGGCTTAACTAATTAGATCAACCAAAGAAGAATTACAAAGGTATCGACTTCAAGGCTTTGACTCACTTTTGAAAGATGTCACATGCTTTTGTGACAAGTATGATATTGAGATGATTAACATGGAAGATGAGTATGTTGACCCGAAAAAATAGAAGAAAGAAGACCAACATCACCAATCGTCACCATTTTGTGGTTAATAATTTCAACACGGTTCTCGATATGCAAATTCAAGAGCTTGGAAAACGTTTTAACGAGGTAACCACGAACTTGCTTACATGTATGAGTTCCTTGAGCCCATGTCATAATTTTAGTTCCTTTAATAAATTAAATTTATTAAAGTTGGCCGAGATGTATCTGCGTGATTATACTTTTGATGAAAAAGACGATCTTATTGATGAACTCAGCCACTACATTCGTAATGTGAAAAAAGATAGTCGGTTTAACAACTTGAATGGGATAAGTGATCTTGCCAAAAAGATGGTGGAAACAAGAAAACACATTGATTATCAATTGGTTTATCGATTAATGAAGTTGTCAATGGTTTTACCTGGTTGCAACGACAAGCGTTGAAAGAAGTTTTTCTTCAATGAACCATATGTAAAGACGGAATTCGTAATAGGATGCGTGATGGATACATGAACAATTCTTGCATTTGCTATGTTGAAAGAGAGTTTTTACAACAAATTTCTATCGAGAATGTAATGCAACGGTTTCAAAAGATGAAACCTCTTAGGGAACAACTTTAGGTATGCTTTTTATTTCATTCGTAAAGATTATCTTATTCATGTTTCGTGTTTTTAAATTTATCATGACGATATTTTTTTTTCATTATTGTCTCATATTTTTGTTACATTATGAACTTTACCCGACCTGAATTGTCGAACCGTTCCGTATTTTTTTATGTTCTGACATATGATATTGGAACACTTAAAAAAGTAAACCCCTTGTAAAAAATGTCTGGATCCACCACTGATATTAACCTATAATAATCATTTCTTTTACTTATATTATAACATTTAACTTATTATATTATATTATATATAAGTATAATTTACAACATATTTTGGCTTTACCCACTTGTAACTTTGGCTTTAGGCCTTTATTGTGCATGAGTTAGTTGTATGTTGTGCTTATTTCATTGTAAGGTTGGGGCCCTTTGAATTTTTGGTTTTTAATGTGATCTCTATTTTTGTGATCAATTTTTTACTTTTCCAATAATTAACGACAAACTGTTATTATTATTTTACTTTTTCAAAAACTAACGACTGAGTTTTGTTTTGATCGCCGAACTTGGGACTATTTGGCTTTGGTTGCTAAATTTACAATTGTTTTTGTCATTGCACATTCCAGATACATTTGCCCAGTTTAATAGTGACAATAGTCATGTTAACCCTGTTGATTCAATATATAACATAGTTTGTACATTGGAGAAGACATGGGAACGCGGATCAAGCCTGGTTACGTGGTGATGACACTTTACTTAGGTGAATGTGGCAAATGCTTGAACTGCAAATCTGGAAAGATAACATTTGTCAAGTTCGCCCTATTAATGTGTATGGTCTCATGCCCGACGACTTCAAGAATGTCTATGCAGTAACCGGAGAAACCGGTAAGCGGAGAAACCGCCTACCGCCTCTTTAGTTGAGCCACATGGTCCAAGTATATAGTCATATCCGTCAACTTCATGATTAAGGTTGACCCGAGAATGCCTCTTACACATGTTAGTTTCCCTACTTGTGGCTTCATAACTAGCCTTGGTGCACCATGGAAGGAAGCCGCGGTCTCTTTAAGAGTTCGGTTGCGGTTTTTGGCCTTGGTGTTGGTGGTCTTGGGATACGTACTTTGATATGTAAACAATCAACAACCGTATATATATTTCGATACTCTAAGTTTGTTTCGTAATCTATGTTTGTTTGTATAAAAAGTTGACCAGAATTTGACAACACATCTTAAAGCCCTCACCGCATCGCGACGGGTCACGCATCTAGTTGACTCATATTAATTAAGATCAATCTGATATATAGTTGATCTTAACAATCAAATGGATAGAAATGAAAACGGCGGTATATATTGTCAAACGATCGAGTTAAACAGTTTATTCAGAAAAAAACCAATATTGTTTTTTAGTAACTTAGTAAAAAAAAAAAGTTTCATAATCATAGTTAATATATTAATTATTGTAAAACTTCTATTTTTTTTTTAAAGGTGAGAGTCTACTTTGGTTGTGAGAGCAACTCTCACACCTCCCAAATCGGGGGGCCCTAGCCAAGTCTGTCCAGACTACGTTGTCTTAATCGGGCCCGCACTGGTTATCAGAAAGATGATTTTAGAGGATAAGGTATCTGACCATGACCTACCCTACGATTGAAGAATAACATAGTTTTACTAAAATAATATTACATTTTATATAGAGATAGTAGCTAGTGGTTGAGTAGTTGTACCTTTTCGACTTAGAAAATGTCCAAATTGTGGTTCTTTACACAGTTTGTAAGACTGTAACTATAATCTTCTTCATTTCCGTACGTACACACTCATTTTTTGAATATTCAGAGTCAAACCACAAGCGTGTCTAAAGTCCCCATATCTATAATGTTATATATAGCCCATCTTGGCATTGTAAACCTCACAAAAACATATTCATCAATACCCAAAATGAAAACATTCATGTCTTTTGCAAAACAACAACTTCTTTCACCCTTCAAACACTTCATCCATGCCGACTTTCATGAACTCTTTGAAAGGATGACACTCATTGACAAGTTTCTCTTCTTGGTATGTTAATGCTGCATGCATGTAATTAAACTTTTAATTTACTATAGCTCATTTTGTGATTATAATTATACTTTGGCAGATCATTCATGGTGTCGATAAATCCGGGATAGGATGGCACCGTTTTCCTGTGTTCTTAGGTCTTACTTACTTGGCCATTCGCCGGATTCTTCATGATAAGTATAATCTGCTCAGTGTTGGGAAAACTCGGGTGGGGGTTCGATTTGATACCGATGAGGTTGATTTCAGGACCGCCAATGGAAAGTTTAACGATCCTTTAAATGAAAGTGCCGGCAGTGAAGGAACTTTCTTTGGCCGTAACATGCCCCCGGTTGATCAGAGAGATAAGGTATTGAAGAGGTATGGTCCCAATTCCCTGCCTACATGGCAGGGACCACACCACTTTTTGTGCACACAAGGCATCCACATCATCTGGATCTTCTAGAAGCTTCCAGAAGACAACCGGATAAGGCCCGGCGGGCATCAAAGATGCCTCGCCCAACATCAAGGACAATACGTGGCACCATACACAAGAAGCCACATGGGCCTGCGACAATCCAGGGAGCAGGGCTGACATGACCAGTACGAGGTGCCCAACACCGTCGAATGCGGGGACGCCACGTGTACCACTACGCCGTCCCTGACAGAGCAGACCAAGAGGATATTCCCCTTGGTCGGACAGCTGGCGCACATCCACAGCTGGCACAGCTACTTCCTCCTTCTTCACCCTCCGGCTATAAATAGAACCCTTCATCATTCAGGTTAAGGATCTTGGCTCTCTTTACTCACTCTATACACACACTGTTTTATTCATCTCGGAACAGTACTTATTCTCACGCCGGAGCCTGGTTAAGAGGGAAAACCTCTCTTTCCCCTCTTAACGAGACTAACGGTGTTTACTGTTTTGCAGATCTCGAGCCTTGGATACGAGCAAGAGAGGAGGTTGAACCCTATAAGTGAAACGACCCCCTTGGTTATCCCTTGTGTTAACCATTGTTTCAACATTGGCGCCATCCGCTTTTTTGCAAGACCACTCTCACCTCTTTTTCTCTTTTAGAAAAACTCGTAAAAATGGCAGACCAGAATCATTCACACCCAGCTGACGGAGAAATCTCTTCTTTTGAACTCGTTTCGGACACGGCACACGTCCAACGCAGTCAAAGGAACGAGACCATCCAGGAAAGCCAGCTGAACAACGAATTCCCGTCCATTTTTGGAAGTGCGTCTAGGGCTGCTAGCCAGACCACAACTGGACCCATTTTCCAAACACCAACAAGAATTATCACTCAGACCACAAACGGGGCTGCTCTCCAACCTCCAACGGGGATGTTACATCAAACCCCACCGCCGACGCAGACTGTAGGCCATGGGCCAGGCCCTTCGGCACCATCGGAACAAGCACAACTCAACTATTCTGCACTTTTAGGGCTACCCGAAGGAAAAACTCTGGCTTCCTGGTATGCCGAACAGATGGCGTCTATAAACCTTGTCTATACGCAGCTCAGCGCACAACAAGCCTTACTCCAAGCACAGGCTAACCAATCAGCGTTCGTAACTCCACAACCAAGGTCTCTGAGTACACACACGGCTCAGCAGACAAACGCGTGGAATTTACGACCAGAAAGAGAACCAGTGCAACAGGTCAGAAGACCCAGCATACAAGACACGCGCGATACCTATGCTGAAACAGAGAGCAACTTCGTCCAAACTTCCAATCAGCAACGAAGACCGATCCAAACCCGCTTGGGCGCGCGAAACATGAATACAGAATGGGAAGAGGAGGAAGACGACCCAACGTACAAGGCAGAATCCACAGTGTTTAGCAGACTTCCTCCAGAGCATGAGGCTTACAAACCAACCAAGCGCGCGGGGTACAACCCCAAAGCAGAACACGACTTCACCTTAAGCTATCGTCCTGAGGACATGGCTGAAAATTCAAAATTTATTCCAGAAATCGCGTGCGCGGCCATCGACAAAACAAAGTTACCGCACAACGTAGGTAAATACAATGGGTTGACGGATCCAGATGATCACCTCCAGGTGTTCAAAGGCGCAGGAGCAACAGGTGGTTGGAACCTACCAACATGGTGTCACTTGTTTGCTCAAACTTTCGTTGGTGCGGCACGCATCTGGTTCGACAATTTACCAGCTGGAAAAATCAAGTCATGGGTCGACTTCCGAGAAAAATTCTTAGCACACTTTTCTCAACAGCGAAGACACGCCAGAGACCCAGGTGATTGTCTGAACATATACCGAAAAGACTACGAAAGCGTGGAGGATTTTATTACGAGGTACAACAAAGAATGTCTGGAAATTGGAGACATACCGGAAAAAATGATGCGCGCACACTTCATGCGAGCAGTTAAATGCGACGATCTGGTTAAAAGAATCAAAGGGCGTGACGGAGGACCCAAAGACTGGGAAACCTTCATTGAAGCAGCCAAAACCATTGCGCAGACAGATAGGCAACTGACCGGTGACGATCACCGTCAGCGCGCACACAACCACCACGATCGAAACAACAGAAGGGGTAGAAATCAACCCTGGAGGGCTTCCGGGAACAGAGAAAGAAGTCCCCCACGGGACGACGCACGCCATACGATCAATCAGATAGCCCATCGAAAAGAAGTAAAGCGCGAAAATAGAGAAAAGCAGTGGACTCCACTAACTAAAACACCTTCTGAAGTTTTAGCTACAGAGAACCATCAATTCAAGCCACCTTTGCAGATGCGCAACAAAAGGGGTCAAGACCCAAATCTCTTCTGTGAATTCCACAAAGACACGGGCCACCTGACCGATGATTGCTTCAGCTTGAAACAAGAAATCGAAAGAGCTCTAAGAGACGGCAAGCTCGGTCACTTAGTCAAAGGAGGAAAGCGCGATTACCGCCAGATACAACGAAGAGACGAAGGTCCAGACAACAAGAAGCTCAGAAAGCTAGAAACCCATATGGTGCAAGGAGGACCACGGCGACCAAGAAAAAACTACAACAAACGCGCGCAGGATGATTCATGGCGCGAGAAGCAAGTAGTATTCCCAGTTGTCAGGGGAGGTCCAAGAGAAAAGCGGCCAATAGTCATTCCAGGGGTGATCGGCCACTACCAAACAGATTACATCTTTATTGATCCAGGAAGCACCGCAGACATCATATATGAACAGTGCTTCAATCAATTCGACCAAGAGGATAAGGCGCGCCTGGAACCAGTTGACTACCCACTAACTGGATTCTGCAATGAGGCCGTCTTTCCCCTAGGACAAATATCTTTCCCAGTATTACTTTCTGATGGGAGAAATTCAAGAACTGAAGAAGTCACATTTATGGTGCTACCGGCACATTCAAGACATGACATCCTTTTAGGACGAGAATCCCAAGGAGATTTCAGCATGATCTGTTCCGCACCACATTCTGCCATAGGTTTTCCAACCGAAACAGGCGTTGCGTTGATATACGCAAGCAAGGAAGTGCTAGCAACAGACGAAATCAGGCCGGCAAAAGCAAGCAAGCCCGCACCGCGCAGAGAGGCAGAAAAATGGGTATTGAACAGTGCATACCCAGAACAAACGGTCACTCTGGGACCCGCAATGTCTGACCTAACGCGTGCGGCGTTAAAGAAATTACTGCATGAAAACATGGATGTGTTCGCCTGGACACCAGCCGATATGGTTGGCGTTCCACGACACATTGCGGAACATCGGTTAAACGTCTCAGAGGATGCAAAGCCAGTAGTGCATGCTAAACGACACCTGGGGGACATCAAACATGATGCAATGAAGGAACAAGTGTTAGAACTGCTAAACGCAGGAATCATCAGGGAAGTCCGGTACCAAACGTGGGTGGCAAGCCCAGTCATGGTGAAGAAACCGAATGGTAGTTGGCGAATGTGCGTCGACTACAAGGATCTGAACAAAGCATGCCCCCGTGACTGCTATGCGTTGCCCGACATAGACGAGAAAATAGATTCTTTGGCAACGTTTCGGTGGAAATGCTTTCTGGATTGCTACAAGGGATACCACCAGGTCCAGATGGCTGTTCAAGACGAGGATAAAACCGCTTTCCGCACGCCAACGGGGCTATACTGCTACACCAAGATGCCGTTCGGCTTAAAGAATGCCGGTGCTACGTATCAACGATTGATGAACGAAACATTTAGCGACGCCATCGGTAAATACATCGAGGTATACATGGACGATCTGGTAATCATGAGCAGGGAGGAGAGCGCAATGCTGGTAAATATCCAGAAAACCTTCAACACGCTGCGAAGCGTGAGCATCAAACTGAATCCAGCAAAATGCTCATTTGGAATGGAGGAAGGAAAGTTTCTGGGATTCATAGTCACCAAAGACGGTTTTAAGGTGAACCCAGAAAAGGTCCAGGCCATAGAGAGGATGCCTTCACCAGCAAGCATCAAAGATATGCAAAAGCTCGCAGGACGATTGGCAGCCCTCAATCGATTCCTAGCAAATCACGCGGCAAAATCTTTCCCATTCATCAAGACCTTACGAAACTGCATGAAGAAAACCCAATTCCAATGGACTCCGGAAGCAGAAAGCGCGTTCCGCGAGATGAAAGACTGTCTCATCAAGCTGCCAACTCTAACCGCACCTAACAAAGGAGAACCTTTGGTTTTGTACCTCTCAGCTTCCGACAGGGCCGTCGGTGCCGTATTGCTGGTTGATCGACAAGGTGTCCAAACACCTGTGTATTATGTGTCCAGAACCCTAACCGACCCAGAAACAAGATACGCAATCATGGAAAAGCTTGTCCTTGCACTGATTCACGCGTCAAGAAGGCTACGCCGATATTTCGCCAATCACGTCATCCACGTGTTAACAAATTACAATATTGGGAATATCCTAGCAAGGCCAGAAATATCAGGAAGGTTGGCCAAATGGGCGATAGAGCTAGGGGGACTCAACGTAGTCTTCAGACCACGACCGTCGATAAAAGGCCAAGTTTTGGCAGACTTCATGACGGAAGTCCCCGATGACAAAGACAGAGAATGCAAGGCGATGGAGAAGGCGGAGAAAAAACAAATCGAAGAACCATGGATGTTGTATACGGACGGCGCGTCCAACGAAGATGGGGCAGGTGCGGGGTTGCGGCTAGTGAGCCCAGACAAAAACGAGTTCACCTACGCCATACGTCTAGACTTCAAGAGCACAAATAACGAGGCAGAGTATGAAGCCTTTCTGGCCGGCTTGCGCTTAGCAATCAAAATGGGAGTCCGACATATTGAGGCACATGTGGACTCCATGCTAGTGGCAGGACAAATCAACGGTCAATACGAAGCCAAGGGCGACATCATGGCACTCTATCTCAACCAGGCAAAGACGTTGCTGCAAACTTTCTATTCTTACAAGGTGCACCACATAAACCGCAGCGAAAACAAGCCAGCAGACGCCTTAAGCAAACTTGCGTCAACAAGTTTTCAGCACCTAGCCAAAGACGTACGAATAGAAGTCTTAAGCAACCCGTCTGTGCCACTCCGCGAAGTCAGCGTCATCCAAACAGGAACCACGTCATGGATGACACCCATCATCATGTACTTACAGTCCGGAATACTCCCAGAAAATAAAGCCGAGGCGCGGAAAATCCAATATAAGTCAGAACATTATCAAATGGCGGATGGGATATTGTACCGAAAGTCATATCTCGGCCCTCTGTTGAGATGTGTCGACGCCGACGACGCAAATTATCTGATCCGGGAAGTACATGAGGGCATCTGCGGCATCCACGCCAGGCCACGCATGGTAGTGGCTAAAGTAATGAACGCCGGGTACTACTGGCCCGGAATGCACCTCGATGCCGTGAAAGAACTAAGGAAATGCAGCGGCTGCCAACGGCATGCACCAAAAACCATGCGGCCAAAAAATGCGTTGGTGCCTGTAACAACCGCATGGCCCTTTCAGCAATGGGGCATAGACATGGTGGGCCCCTTTCCAGAAGCTCCGGGGGCAGTCAAGTTTATCATCGTCGCGGTCGATTACTTCACCAAGTGGGTAGAAGCAAAAGCACTTGCGTCAACCACGTCAGCAGTCGTTAAACGCTTTATCTGGGAACAAATCATATGCCGTTTCGGCCTGCCACTCCGAATCATCACCGACAATGGTACAAACTTTGCAGCAGATGATCTCGAACGATGGTTCAAGGAACTAAACATCGAACATACCTTCTCGTCGGTCGCACATCCGCAAGGGAATGGGCAAGTTGAAGCGGTCAACAAGAGCATCGTCGATGGCATCAAAGCAAGGCTCGGTGAAAAAAGACGAGGGTGGGTCGACGAGCTACCAAGCATATTATGGGCCCATAGAACAATGCCCAAAACAAGCAATGGAGAAACACCCTTCAGCTTGGTCTATGGGTCCGAAGCTGTGATCCCAGCAGAAATCGGACTCCCATCTCCAAGAATGCTCTCCATGAATCTGATCAACAACGAAGAAGAACGGAGGATCGATCTAGACCTCCTAGAAGAACGAAGAGAGATGGCTGCAATCAATGAAGCCAAGTACAAATCAAAGCTTGAAAAGTATTACAATTCCCGAGTCCGGATCTGCACCTTCAACCCAGGCGATTATGTCTTAAGGGACAATGAAGCATCCAACACAGAAAAACCAGGGAAACTGGCTCCCAAATGGGAAGGCCCATACATCATTGATGCGATCCTCGGCAAGGGAGCATACAAGCTACGCACCATGAACGACAAAGAGGTCCCGCGAACCTGGAACGCCCAACAGTTACGAAAATGCTACATATAAACATGTAATCGTATAAGGCGAATCGCCGACACATTTACTTAATACAAGAAGCGTTTGGCTACCTCTATTTCATGCAAAATTTTTGTCACAACTGCATTTATTACTTCGGGCGTACGCGAAAACATCAATGGCTCGACCATAGGAAACGTTGTAGACCTCCAAGGCTCGTCACAACCAAGTGAACAGCCGGGTCAGAAACACAACCAAAGCCTACAAAACGCCAAAAAACATAACTTCGTGCCCACATAAACACGAAAACATCGATAGCAAGGCAACTAAACATTGTAACGCTCCCAAGGCTGCAATCCCAGCCGAGCTCACACAATAACCTGCAACTCGATCACGTCGTATATCACATACAAGCGCGCATACTTAAACGACAGGATAAAAACGTTGTCATAACACAACATCACCTGTCAGCGCCATCATTCATTCGCGACACCTAATCAAAGTAATTAAAACATGCACATATTATGACGATTTCAAAATTTGCATAAACACAATCAGAGCAACAAACAATCGTCAAAGTACACAAAAGTACAAAGTAAGCAAATTGTCTTGGAACATCATTACAAGCCCATACAAGGCTGTACGCGGCGCACAGGCCGGAAATCCCAAACTAAGTGCGGCTGGAACCAGCACCACCCGCACCGCTAGCATCATCTCCTCCCAATGCCTTCTTCAACAAAGCTACCCCATCCGCTTTGAGGGCCAACTTACCAGCAGCCTTAACTACGGCAAAATCAAGCATTGCAAACTCTCGCCGTTTCTTCGCATACGCATTATCGCAATCAGCTTTATACAGCTCAAACTTATAATCCTTCTCATTGTTTGCAGCAGCACACCTGCCTTCAGCATATCCATTCTTGCGGCCACTATTATAACCTGCCCCACCCAACTCAAACATGTATTGGGCAAGCTCAGGAGAATTCAAGATACGATCAGCAAGCTACATGAAAAACAAGGTTGAATAAGATAGCAGAAAAAACTACACAAAAGTAGAACAGGCAAAGAACATTACCAATGGAACACCACGAGATAGCAGCCACCTACTATCAGCTGAAGCTTCCTCAGCAAGGAGCTCAGCGGCACGGCACTCCGCCGCCTTCTCATCAAGAAGACGCTGAGCAGCCTCACATTCCGAAGTCTTCGCCTGCACAAGAAGCTCCAGCTTATCTATCCGCGCAATGTACTCCTTTTCCTTCTTCTCCGCCGCAAGACGCGTTTGATGAGCCTCTTCCGCGAGAGCAGTCTTCTCACCAGACAGCCGCACAATAGCATCACGCTGCGACTGCATCTCCGCGTTCGTACGAGCACAGGCCGACTCCCAATCCTTTTGTTTTTGCTCGTTTAACTGTTTCTGCTCTTCAAATTTCCGCTCAGCCTCAGTAACCCGCCATTGAAGACCCTTCTGCTCTGTATTAAATTTTTCCTTCTCTTCAGCAAATGCCTTCTTGGCCTCCTCAAACGCCATAGTTTCTTCTCCCATAGAACGCCACTCACGAAGAATCTCCTGAGAGGTGGCAAAGAAGTTAACCCCAGCCGTAACATGATCATCTATAAGGGCAAATCGGCTGCGGTTTTTCTGAAACATCCTCTCGGCAGGAGGAAGGGATAATGAGAAGAACTCCTGACAGTTCTGCAAGTCATTCATGCGGGAGCCCTGAGTAAGGCCCCAACGGGGGACGTGCGGCAAATCATCGCAAGCCGGGTTACCCCAGGAATCACCAGGATTTTGTTCAAAGTGCGGACTCCGCACAAAGCCAGAAGTGGCTCCACCTTCAACGGGAGGACGTTTTGTGTAAATGGTTTGTTGTGGAGTAGTCTCACTAGACTCCATCTCCACCTCAATACCTTTACCCTTATCAACTCCACCAGCATCACCACCAACATCACCACCAGCAGCGTCACCTCCCTCAAATATACCTTCAAACCCTTCACCGCCCTTCACAGTTACATCAGCATCATCTCGAGGAGGGGTCAAGCCAACAGTCCTCGAAGGAGGAGAGGTAGGTGGCGTAATCTGCGAAATATCCACTGGCCGTGGCTTCTTGCTAGTCTTAGATTCTGCCACAAAATTACAATTAGCTAAAAAGACAAAATAAAAGATGACAAAAACATACACAGAAACTAAGTTACCAGGCCGGGGAGCAGAAGCCTCAAATATCTTCTCCAACAAATTCCCTCGACCCCCACTAAATACACCCAAATCAACCTCAGATTCAGAAGGGGCTGGGGGGGCATCCTTTTGAAGCTTGGCCCTCTTGGCCGCAAGAAGGGCAGCAGCTTGTTCATCAAGATGACGCTTATGATCATCAAGAGCCTTCTTCTTCATATGCTCAGTTAAAGTGGCTTTATCATCAAGATCCGACCCTTGACGCACCTCCCCAGGGCCTAAGCCAGACAACGTATCAGACACTACTACATAATCTAGATAAGAAAGAATGGAGGGTCGCTTACGAGAAGATCCGGCAGCTCCACCCTCAACTCCCTCTCCTTTCCTTCCAGACCTATCAATCCGAGCTTTCTTCCTCGTCTCCAACTGAGCAGACGGATCAATAGACGCTTCCACGTCATCATCATCATCTCCAACAACCTCGTGTACAGGTTCAGCATTGCCACCAGGCACGGTACCTGCACGCGCGGAACGAGACGTTAGATCCCCACCACTCCGACCAGAACTCCCACTGGAAACAACGATGACATCCTCTTGATCAGAGTTAACAAAGTCACCCAAAACATCCTCACCAAGAACCTCAGCAGCATATCGGTTCAAACTTTGCTCGGTAGGGTGCAAGAAGCGATCTTGTATTTGATCCAGCCACGTCGGGTTACCATCAGCCTGGATGGCTTCAACCATGGCACCAGCAGCCTTGGGGTCCAAAGCATTCAACAAGCTATAACCAACTGCAGAAAAACAACAAAGATCAAAGCACAAAACAAGCCTAAAGGGAAGTAAACAACCGACAAAATAAGAAGGAATCATACATTTGCCCTTATGGCTGTATACAGGCTGACCCAAAGGATGCTTAGGCACCCATAACATGCTCATCCCAGCACCGACCAAGGCCATTTCATCCAGTTGAGAAATAGCAGTTGCCTTGGCCGTTATCCTCCCATACCATTCTTGGGCAGCAAAATTCTCCAACGGTTCCACCCTTGGAATCCCTTGATCGACCTGCCTGTACGTCATCTCCGACGGAATCACTCCACGACGAATGTAGAAAAACTTCTGTTTCCAGTCATGAATACCCTTTATTGGGGCAGAACACACTGGGACAGCCCCCGTCCTGGCTTGAAAAGAATAAAAACCACTAGAATATGTCACACTATAAAAAGTGTTGAACATCTGAAACGTTGGTTCAACCCGATAAGACCGGCAAACAAACTCGAAGTGAGTAATCCGGGGAAGCCCAATGGCATTTATCTGAGAGATATGAAGACCATAACCCCTCAAAACACCGGCAACAAACTTAGTAATGGGCAACCTAAAATTGCCCTCTCGGAAAAAAGCAGCATATAAAGTGATAAAACCGGGGGGGGGCATCCAGTGCAGTAGATCCAGACGGAGGATATCGAGCCCCCCACTCAGGTCGAAAGTTATGCCCCCTAACGAGGTTATGAAATTCCTCCTCTTTCCAGTTAATGACGGCCTGATCCGGGCCAGGAGGACCCCTACTCCGTTGTTTCCTTTTCTTCTGAGAAGGATTTTTCTCCGCCATTAAGAAAAATCAAGAGTAAGATACTTCGGATTTGAAAAAATATGAAGGACAAGAAGAACAAAGGAGAAAGGAAGGGAGAGAATCACTTAGAAATTTCGAAGATATGGGAGAAGTGAATAACCGCTCTACTATTTATACTCATCGCATTAAATGCGAGAGATAGTGGAACGTCAGGAGGCAGGAAAAGTAACCAATAGATGGCCGACACGTCAGAGGAAAGAGAAGACGTCGGCTCATTTTTCGGGAAGCATGGGCAACAGGGTCTGCTGATGTGACAGAAAGTCACTGCAAAAGCAACTGTTCACCTCCGAAAAGACAGGGATGTCAGACGGTCACACCAAACGCTCCCCCATAACCACCAAACTTCAAACAGAAGAAAGCACGAAAGGGCCAAAACCCATGCGGCATGCGTCCATTTGGCTCACTTTTTTCAAAGGGCCAAAACCCATGCGGCATGCGTCCATTTGGCTCACTTTTTTCAAAGAGCCAAAACCCATGCGGCATGCGTCCATTTGGCTCACTTTTTTCAAAGAGCCAAAACCCATGCGGCATACGTCCATTTGGCTCACTTTTTTCAAAGGGCCAAAACCCATGCGGCATGCGTCCATTTGGCTCACTTTTTTCAAAGGGCCAAAACCCATGCGGCATGCGTCCATTTGGCTCACTTTTTTCAAAGAGCCAAAACCCATGCGGCATGCGTCCATTTGGCTCACTTTTTCAAAGGGCCAAAACCCATGCGGCATGCGTCCATTTGGCTCACTTTTTTCAAAGAGCCAAAACCCATGCGGCATGCGTCCATTTGGCTCACTTTTTTCAAAGAGCCAAAACCCATGCGGCATGCGTCCATTTGGCTCACTTTTTTCAAAGGGCCAAAACCCATGCGGCATGTGTCCATTTGGCTCACTTTTTTCAAAGAGCCAAAACCCATGCGGCATGCGTCCATTTGGCTCACTTTTTTCAAAGGGCCAAAACCCATGCGGCATGCGTCCATTTGGCTCACTTTTTTCAAAGGGCCAAAACCCATGCGGCATGCGTCCATTTGGCTCACTTTTTTCAAAGAGCCAAAACCCATGCGGCATGCGTCCATTTGGCTCACTTTTTTCAAAGGGCCAAAACCCATGCGGCATGCGTCCATTTGGCTCACTTTTTTCAAAGAGCCAAAACCCATGCGGCATGCGTCCATTTGGCTCACTTTTTTCAAAGAGCCAAAACCCATGCGGCATGCGTCCATTTGGCTCACTTTTTTCAAAGGGCCAAAACCCATGCGGCATGTGTCCATTTGGCTCACTTTTTTCAAAGAGCCAAAACCCATGCGGCATGCGTCCATTTGGCTCACTTTTTTCAAAGGGCCAAAACCCATGCGGCATGCGTCCATTTGGCTCACTTTTTTCAAAGAGCCAAAACCCATGCGGCATGCGTCCATTTGGCTCACTTTTTTCAAAAGGCCAAGACTCACGCGGCATGCGTCCACTCGGCTCAATTTATATTCACCAATTCCAACGCGATGCATAAAAACCACAACTCTCATAAGTCCAGAATCCCTCCTAGACGATCAACTCAACTAGAAGGCACACTGGACTGGGGGGACTTGAAGAGGTATGGTCCCAATTCCCTGCCTACATGGCAGGGACCACACCACTTTTTGTGCACACAAGGCATCCACATCATCTGGATCTTCTAGAAGCTTCCAGAAGACAACCGGATAAGGCCCGGCGGGCATCAAAGATGCCTCGCCCAACATCAAGGACAATACGTGGCACCATACACAAGAAGCCACATGGGCCTGCGACAATCCAGGGAGCAGGGCTGACATGACCAGTACGAGGTGCCCAACACCGTCGAATGCGGGGACGCCACGTGTACCACTACGCCGTCCCTGACAGAGCAGACCAAGAGGATATTCCCCTTGGTCGGACAGCTGGCGCACATCCACAGCTGGCACAGCTACTTCCTCCTTCTTCACCCTCCGGCTATAAATAGAACCCTTCATCATTCAGGTTAAGGATCTTGGCTCTCTTTACTCACTCTATACACACACTGTTTTATTCATCTCGGAACAGTACTTATTCTCACGCCGGAGCCTGGTTAAGAGGGAAAACCTCTCTTTCCCCTCTTAACGAGACTAACGGTGTTTACTGTTTTGCAGATCTCGAGCCTTGGATACGAGCAAGAGAGGAGGTTGAACCCTATAAGTGAAACGACCCCCTTGGTTATCCCTTGTGTTAACCATTGTTTCAACAGGTATATATATTAATCGATGAACTTCAAATAACACATATTGACATATATATCACTAGCTAGTTATCTTTTCCAACTATTGTTCTAAAATTGTATTGATGTTGAACTGGTCATTTTTTATAACCTTGACTGGTTAGGGTTTCTTTTAGGTTTTGATTGACAAAGAGCAAAAGAGAAATTTTACGACGTCTTTGCTTGAATTCTGACGCTCTCTACAGTACATGAAATTTTCCCAAAGTTTTATTTGTAATGTTTAGGATGATATTTAAAAAGATATAATACATGTATCTTTTTAAATCCTAGCACAAATCTATAGATATATCCTTAAATTTACGTAACATGTTTTGCAAAATAAATTAGTGATGAGTAGAGATAGTCGACTGTCTCAACCCAACTTAATATTTAGAGCTTTGTATATCTATATGCTAATTAGAACCCCGTATATTATACGGGCTGAATAAATGTGAATTTATATACTAAATAATACAATAATATATCTTTAAAAACTTTATTTATTACATGGATTGAATACATATAATTTTATATACTAAAAAAATAAAAAGTTATATCTTTAAAAACCCCTTGTATTGTTGTATAAGTTGAATAAATATAATTTTATACATCAAATAATGAAAAAAAATACTAAATAATAAATTATTTATATATTTAAAAAACCCCGTGTATTATATGGGTTGAATAAATCTAATTTTATATATCAAATAATAAAAAGGTTATATTTTTAAAAACTCATGTATTACACAGGTTGTGTAAATGTAATTTTGTATAGTAATTTATAAAAAAAGTTATATCTTTAAAAACCCTCGTGTATTACACGGGTTGAATTTATATATCAAATAATAAAAAAATATATTTTTAAATACCTCATGTATTACACGGGTTGGATAAATGTAATTTTGTATACTAAATGATAAAAAAAAGTTGTATATTAAAAAACCCACGTGTGTTACACAGGTTGAATAAATGTAATTTTATATAGTAAATAGTTAAAACTTATATCTTTAAAAACCTCGTGTAATACACGAGTTGAGTTATGATTAATTTCAGATTTTGATTTCCTGCATTTTCTCTCCTATTAAATAATAATAATTTTTCTCTCCTTAAAATTACATCTTAAGTCATATTCTTATTTTTATAAAACATATTTAAAATATATATAATATTTTATTTAAAATAAATATATTTAAAAAATTTACTGATTATAAAAAATTAAATATATTTAAAACATATTACTGATTATAAAAAGTCATAGACAATTTAAATCTGTTACCTAAATTTGGATGTAAAAGTCTAAACGTAAATATTAAAATAAAATCTCTCTACGATATAATAAAACTATAATGTAACCTATTCCTATATCTAAGGAAATATATTATAAAAATAATAATTTAATATTAATAGTATATTTTCTAAATAAGTTTTTAACCTATACTATATCTCTACGTATATCTCATAATTATATATATTAAATGGTATATCTCTACGTATATCTCATAAATAATTATTTAATTTTAAATAATTATTTAATTTTAATAGGTTAAAAGATAGATGACTTCAATGAATGATATGTATCTCCAAAGTGGTTTCTTTTATTATATAGTATAGATTCATACTAAGTAATTGTAAATATAAATCTCAAGGTCAGATAATTTTGACACACGTGATTATTTAAAATTTTAATTATCATCAAGAGAATTATGTCCATCTTAAAAGTTAGACTAAAAATTAGATGTTTATTACTCTTGTAGATAAAACACAAGTCATATATATACCGATCGATCCACTGTCATTGTTCAAGATTTGTTATTCTTTCTTTCTTTTTTTTTTTTTTTTTTTTTTCATTTGTCATGTAGTTATTGGCAGTACTTGATATTCTAACTGCCACTCCGCTATCCCATTAAAACATCACGTATGGTCCACACCAACATTTATATAATAAAATTAAAACTTTTTTAGTCTAAATACTATTCTTTTTATATAATATGTCTAATGACAAAGCTGACTTCCTTTTGTTAGATGAGAATAGCAGTTTTAACCGACATAATTATCAATGAAATTAAAGTGAGATACGATATACACGAAATCCCTTAATTTATTTTTTTAATAATAATTTTTTACAACTAAATATCACCTAATTTTTTACTTACAAAAATTTAAACTTATATTTTCATGAGAAACAAATAACATGCCACTAGATCAATAGATCATAAGTACAAATCCTGTTTATTGATCACATGTTTATCTAATTACTACATACTCCATCCGTCCCATTAAAAACGTCATATTTTGAATTTTCAAAGTCTTTATTTATGAACTTTGACCTTAAATAATTTTGTTTGTGTTAAATAATACTTGATGAAAGTTATATGATTTGAATGTGTTTTACAAGTGTTTTTATCGGGTTAATTTTTATCAAGTTTTATATAACACAAAAAATATATAATTAAAGTCGAACTTTATAAATAAAGAAAAATTCAAAATAGGACACTTTTAATGGGACGGAGGGAGTATTAAATAAGCAGGTTTCGAAGATTTCATTCTTATTATACCTCATAAATTTTATAATCATTTTTATACGAGTGTCATCCTTTGCTTGTAGTCTTGTCTGGAGCTGGATTTTGATTTATCAAATTTAAAGCAAGTAAATAACTTCTAGATAAAAATGTAACATGCAAAAAAGTTCGTTCATCTAATAGTAGTTATTACTTTTCAAAAAAATCTAATAGTAGTTATTCAATGCAACTCACAATAAACAACAGAAATTTGAAATGGTAGTCGAGCTTTGAATGTAGGGTGAGACAATTGTACTAAAACGTATTTCTGTGTGCAGCTATTGAAGCCAGATCCGATGGTGGTAGCAACAAAGCTTCTAGCACGTAAACAACTTATAGACACCGGAAAGCAGTTCAACATGATTGCTGCTTCATGGATTCAGTTCATGATTCATGATTGGATTGATCACCTCGAAGAAACAAACCAGGTTCGATTAATCAAGATATTATATAATCCCGTGCCATAAGAAGCTAGGATGAACTTTTGTACTAACACATATATAATATGTTACCATGGATTATATATTATGATAACAGATTGAGCTTAGGGCGCCAGCAGAAGTAGCAAGTGAATGCCCTCTCAAATCTTTTAGGTTCTTCGAGACTAAAGAAATCGACACCGGTCTTTCTGACATTAAGAAAGGTCATCGTAACATCAGAACTCCTTGGTGGTATGATTTCTATAGTTTAATTAATCATATTTTATAACCTTGCATTGTTAAAAACTCTCATTAATTAATAGTTATAAAAAAAGAATTGAAAAAGACAATCAGTATATATTCAAATAAATAGTATGAAGTTAAGAGTGGGATATATATGATATGTACAGGGACGCGAGTGCGGTATATGGAAGCAACTTAAATGCTGCTCGTCACATAAGAACGTTCATTGACGGAAAGCTCAAGATTGCAAAAGATGGTCTCCTTCAACACGACAACGATGGATTGCCCATAGCGGGAGACATTCGTAATAGTTGGATTGGGGTGTCAACTTTGCAAGCCCTCTTTATCCACGAGCACAATGCGGTTTGTGACACCTTAAAGGTATGTGTGTATATGGTAATTGGTAAACATGTAGCCAGTTATTTTTAGTTCATCAGCTAGCTAGTAGCTTACAATATACTTATGTCTTTCAGAAAGAATATCCTTATTTGGACGATGAAGATCTGTATCGCCACGCAAGACTAGTAACTTCTGCGGTGATCGCAAAGGTCCACACCATTGATTGGACCATTGAGCTTCTCAAAACTGACATGCTTGTTGCCGGAATGAGAGCTAACTGGTAATTACTTATTTTAAAATAAATAAACTTCATTCTTGAAATGAAGCATATTTACTAATATTTTGTTGAAATTTGTTATGTCAAGGTATGGGCTATTGGGGAAAAGATTCAAGGACACATTTGGGCATGTTGGAGGGTCTATTTTGGGAGGACTAGTAGGGCTAAAGAAACCCGAAAACCACGGGGTACCCTACTCGCTAACAGAAGAGTTTACAAGTGTTTATCGAATGCATTCTCTCTTACCTGATCAACTTGTCATAAGGGATCTTAATTCCACACCAGGCCCTAACAAGTCCCCAAAGATTACTAAGGAGTACGTAAATCACACCTAAGTTATTTTTTCTTAATTTGAATAACAATTTACTTCTTTGTATCTTCATGTAATAACCAACAAATAAGTATGCTCATAGTTATTAATTTACATTCAGGATTGACATGATCAATTTGATTGGAAAGAATGGAGAAAAGGAATTATCAAAAATTGGATTTACCGCACAAATGGTATCCATGGGACATCAAGCCTGTGGGGCGCTTGAGCTATTTAACTATCCAGTCTGGCTTAGGGACATTGTGCCTCAAAACGTGGATGGGACTGATCGCCCCGACCACATTGATTTAGCATCACTTGAGAGTAAGCTCCTTTTGTCTTTCAATAAAGAATGTGTATATATATACATGATTAATTTTGATCCTAATATATGATCATGATGCGTGCAGTTTATAGGGATAGGGAGAGGAAGGTAGCAAGATATAATGAGTTCCGTAGATCACTTTTCTTGATCCCAATCTCCAAATGGGAAGATCTAACAGAGGACAAAGAAGCTATTGCCACATTGCGTGAAGTGTACGGTGATGATGTCGAAGAGCTTGATCTGTTGATAGGAATGATGGCCGAGAAAAAGATCAATGGGTTCGCCATTAGCGAAACCGCTTTTGTTATCTTTCTAGCCATGGCCTCAAGGTATATATACAAATCACCAAAATAAGTGAATCAAAACTGTAAATAAACAAACTAATGGATAAATTTTTATACAAACTAAATATTGGTTCATGTGCAGGCGACTCCAAGCGGATAGATTCTTCACTAGCGATTTTAACGAAGATGTGTACACAAAAAAAGGGTTCGAATGGGTGAACACAACAGAGAGTCTGAAAGATGTGTTGGACCGACACTATCCAGAGATGACCGATAGATGGATGAACTCAACAAGTGCTTTCTCGGTGTGGGATGCTGCCCCTGAGCCTCATAATCCCGTACCAATTTATTTCCGTCTCCCCAAGTGATAATGATTTGATGGAAAAGAATATATTACATGTTTGGTATATATATATATATATATGTATAGGTATTGCATCTGTTGGGGTGCCTTATTCAATATTTATTTGCTTAGTATATATGCGTTATTTAATTTTCTTATGGAATAAAAGAATATGTGATGTATATTGTATGTATCTTGATGAAATAAAAGGCAATTGGATTATTATATTGTTAACGAGAGGAGACTTTATGAATTCACTATAGTTGGAGAACTTTTCCTAACCTATAATCCGCCAATGTTGTCTACTAAGTTTGTGGATGAAAGTATGTTTTAAACCGTGATTAAAATGAATTAAAGCTAAAAGATTTTGTTACAGATAGCAACAATTTTGATGCTTGTTACAAACAACACAAACTGTTATATAGAATAAAGTTTAATTATGTTTTGTTAAGAGTAATATTTATGTTTCGTATATTTTTTTAAAGACAAACTTGTAATCAATCTAAAGAAAACAATGTATTCGAAAACAGTGATTCAAAAAGGGTCGGCATATTTACACACTTAAGTACCTATTTACACGCCTTTGTATAGGCCTTCGTATTGGCCTATACTGGGCGTATAACCGTATTCAATTTCTAAGAGAATATCTGATTATGTTATTTCATGTCCTGTATGGCTTGTATAGGCCTATACAAGGCGTATATATAGGCAAAATAGATCATTTTACGTCTCGTATAGGCTTGTACTAAGCGTTTATAAGGGGCTTTTTTAAACAAACACTTTTATATAATATTTATTGTTTTAGCAAAGTTTTATAATAAGATAATAAGTAATTTAAAAAAAAAATTGTTTAGTAGCGTATAGTATAACCCTTGTTTAGGTCTCGTATCAGCCTATAGGTGTAGTATAGATCCCATATAGGCCAATAGGTGTAGTATAGATTCCTTATAGGCCTAAACTACTTCAATACGATAGGTGTAATATCGTATAAAAAATTGATTAATATTGTATAAAAAAAATTGTAATTTATTTAAAAAATACTTATTTTTATTAAACTTTGCTAAAACGATTAATATTGTATAAATTGCTTGTAAAAAAAGCCCCTATATACGTCCCATATATGCCTATACTCGGCATATACCGGGCAGGGGTCATATATGAGACCTGTACAAGAGGTCATGTACGCCTCGTACGTATAGGCCTATATGTGGCGTATAGGAGCAGTCAGATCAGAGCTGACACCAGACATGCAGTGATTTTGATGTAACCCTTGGCCTATATGAGGCAAGGCGTGTGCAAATAAATAGATGAGGTGTGTAGATATTTTGAACCTTCAAAAAGAAATAAACTAAAACAACAAGCCAAATCCCAAACGCCTTAACAACTCTATAATTCAAATACACCAAAGGAAAGGGAAGATCTCTATTGGCAGCTAAAAGGAATTCACTACTAGAAAAGAGAAGTAAACAACGCTGCTACTAAAAAGATACTTGTAACAAATTTATGACTGTTTTGAACGCTAAAAGGTATTTATTAATAGCAGTGAAATCTCTTTTAACACATTAAAGGTTTGTGTAACATTTGGATCATAAGTAAACTCTTATTATTAGATACTCCATGGCACATAACTGTATCCTCGGTAAAAAAGATGATATATATTGCTTTGCTGGGTAAAATTATTATTTTACCTAAACATATATTTTTTAATATATTTATTGAATTAGCAGGTAAAATATAATTGATTTGTTGACTTTTTAAAATATGCCACGATATTGGTCAAAGTATTCTCCTTCCTGTTAAAAAAAATAAAATAAAAAACATTTTCAACTAAAAATATATACCCCAACGATATTTTCACACTCCCAAGTCTCCAAAAAATAATAGGATCATTGACCATATACCTCAACGATATTTTCACACTCCAAGTCTCCAATAAAATATAATATTAGGAAATTTACGAAAATGTCATTTGACCAACGTTCTTTATGAAAATGTCAAGTTCATCATGCGTCCGTGGACGGACTCCTCCACATGGGAGGAGTTTGTGTGTCACCTTGAAAAGTCCGTGAACGAGGAGCCATGGTTATAAAACAAGGTTTCCAAGGCCGAGTACTCTCCGAGTAGTCGCTACAAGGTAGGCTGCTGAGGCGACTTTCTTTGACTCCGCCTAATTACTCGGAATCGGTCAAACACGGTCAACCTCGGCCAAAATCGTATCTAGTAGGTCAACTCGGGCCTTGTTTGACTTAAAAATAATAAAACATAATTTCTATGCCTATTATATTAAAGAATGAATATCATTTCACGTATTTTGTTATAGATATTAGTAAATTTATGTTATTTGACGTATATTTAATTTCCAAAAACTTATATCTTTATAATTTAACATGTCCGAGTACTCCCCGAGTACTCTTCGCCTAGGCCGATTACTCTCAACTCCCCGGTCGGCCGACTAGGGAGCGCCTAGCGACTTTTAGAACCATGCGAGGAGCTGACACGTGTCCTTTCAAATGTTGAAGAGTCCATCCCCGATGCATCTCATGCCCTCCCCGACGCATCCTATGTCCTCCCCGACGCATCCCTTGCATTTGGACGCATCCCATGTGGAGGAGTGGGTCCACGGACGCATGAATGTTGTGACATTTGTGCTTGTGTAATCATTGTACAAACCCTGAACAATTCAATATCAACAAAACAATGTGTTTTGATCCTGATGTTTGATTATTTATGTTTGACATTTTGCACGCTTTGATTTTTGATCAATTTTAAACTCTATATTGCTCTCTGGAAAGTTATACACAAACTGATGCGTAAACGTAATCAGTTTAACGCGACAAACACTCCGGAACAGCAACATAAGCTTAACATACCTTAGATAACCTTTACATAACTTAGAAATAAGTTTTAAAGGGTTTGGTTTGGTATGGCAAAAACAAATTTATTCGCTCACAGGGACTATTTGCGTCAAACTGCAAAAGTCTGCCGTTTCGTAAGGCAACGTATAGTCCGGAACATGATCATAAGCTAAACATACCATAAATAACCTAAACATAGCTTAGAAATAAGCTTTGAGTGGTTCGGTGTGCGAAAATACACTTGTTTGATCTTACAGGGACTAAAAGTGTCAAAAACGGCGTAAGTTTGCATTTACGCGCATATCTTACGTTCTGACCAGATCCGGACATCCAAAAATTTTTGTAGACACTAAAATATTTTATTTTAGTGATCGGCATGCAAAAATACCATTCGTCGCGTAATTTGGATCGTTTTCGCGTCCGTTCGAGTTTCGTCGTAATTAGACGAATAACCCGACCGTACGACCAAACGAACCGACATCCGTGGATTTTCCGAGCATATTTTGGGTCCTCTATACTTTGACTACCTTGTTGAGCCTTGAAAATGGCTTAACGGGGGTTAAAAGTGCCAAATATGAGCTTAAACATGTGCAGGGACCAAAACTATAAAAGCTGAAACTGTTGCTGACCTGATGGGAGGTCGCGGGCCGCGTAGACCAGCCCCATATCCTAAGCGGGGTGCGACAGAAGGCCCAGCAACAGAACATTGTTTTTCAGTTGTTGTTTGCAAATTCAGGCCCTTGTATGCAATTTCTTTTGTTTTGGGAGCAAGTTAAGCCTTCTCCAAGCAATATTATCTGTCACTAAACCCATGTATGGCTGTGATTTATTGCTTGTTGGCCAAATAACCACTTGTAATGATCTCACAAGTCCACAACAAGTATAAATAGCATGGCCATTCATTTGTTTTCCTTGCTCACTCATATTTTGGAACTCTAAGTGGAGGAATCCCTGCAAAGGAACCACCTACCTGAGTTCTAAGATCATCCTTCTAGCCTTTGAACACCAAGTAAGTGTTCTTTGATGGCTTAGTAGTGATTTTCAGCTTTGTAGAGCTGAAAGTCAAACTGTTTGACCAACAGTTTGACTTTCGGTTTTGACCATCAATTGGTCAAGTCAAAGTTCAATCGAACTTTGCAACATGTTTGTAATCACGATAGTTATAATCATTAGCGATTTTGCCTACTGATTACCACGTTAACTAGGTGTAGTGACGAGTCAAAGTTTCGGTCAAAATGCGTTTTAGTACGCATTTTGCGACGGAACTACTTTTAGGTATCAAAACACTTTGTTTTGATACCAAATCAGTTTTCTAAGTTAGTTAAACATGTTTTGACATGTTTAACTTGTCACTACTAGTTTAGTGCTTGTTTAGGGTCGTAATCTAGACAACCGCTTAGACTTTCGAACCCGACGCGTTTGGTCGATCATTAGGATCCGACCAAGCATGTTTAGTGATCATAGTTGCATAGGGAATAACCTACTGAGGTTATACCTTATGATCACTTAGGTTGGTTAGTTATTTGTTAAGTAGTTTATATGCCCATAGGAAATGACCAAAATGCCCTTTTGAAGCATAAATCCATATTTTGCATATATAATCAACTTTTTGACATATAATCTGATTTAGTAACATGTTTAGGCATAATTTGGCATGTAAGACTTGACATAGCATGTAGATAACCATCCGACCATAGTTTTACGCAAACGACCCATTATAGTAGCTTATACTACCATAATGGTTCGAAACGGGTCAAAAGCACTTAGGTAGACTTCCAAATCAGAAAATTGGGACTATTAAATCATGCCATATGAGTGCCAATACTCATTTGCTTTATAGAACCTCATTCTATCCTATCTCCCGATTTAGGATCCGATCATTAACATAGTTACCTATACTAGGTGTCGTTTGATTCCTTGATCCTTGGAGCTTTAGTTGGTCTTATTCTCAAGACTAATAAGCAATCCCAAGTGAGTACATAGTTTCCCCTCTTTTACCGCTTTCAAATACTTTGGGGTGATACACATGTGCATACTTGTTACTTTCGTGCTTTTCATGCTTTTATGACATAAACATGCTAGTTTCACCTAGTACAGATATAGTACATGATTTTAACTATGTTTTGCTATGTATGTTAAGCATGCTAGCACATTGAGTTCTTAGACATTTTGTTGCATATGTTTCCTCAGCATATGAACACATTGTTTTTCATTACATTTCTGCTATGTATGTTTACTGAGCATGCTAGCACAATTAATTTCATGAACATTTCTACTAGGTGTGTTTACTTAGCATACTTAGTACATGGTTTTCATAGCATGCTTACATTGGTATGACATTTGGTATGTTTAACGGGACAATAATACATTCATTAACACTGATCATGCCGCTCGGTAGTATGTAATGGTACCATAGGACTTGACAAATCCCGTTTCCGACTTCCTAGGTTTGTTTAGAAGTTGGGAATGACAGAATCCGATATACATAATTTAGATAAACCTTTAACTTGTTTAAGGGTTTGTCGCCACAGTCGCAAGGCTTGAATGTATGCGTTTTAACATTACTGCATAAATGTTTGTATCCATAAAGTATTGTTTTCTGCAAAACATAGCATTTGATTTAAACTTAGGTTTATCCAAAAACTTTGTTTTTTACATTTTTCTATGGGGTTGAGTAGATACTAGTTATTCACCATACATGACATTTGTTTTTCACATAGACATTATCATATAGTTGGAGTAGATACTATCTACTTGCTATGCATTTCATTTGGGTATACATGATACAGTTTACACATGACATTGAACATGGTTTACACATAAACATTTTGAAATTGGTTTTAAACAAGACATTTTGGTTGATTATTGATAAGTGACTTATATAACGAGGCTATGTGTTATATAATAAAAGCATGGTGGCTACGCCGTTGGTACTTCCTATATATAAGTGCTTTTATTGTATTATATATTGTTGCATTATCTAAACCACTTCGACAAGACATGAAACATTTTATACAAGTACACGACATTGTTTTACAAATTACATATTTTATACAAATTCATTTATACTTGGTTATTCATTTAACCACGTATATCCTTTTTATGTCATCTGATTTTCACATTGATTTTCAAATGATTTTATAAAGGAAAACATTTTACAAGGTTCATAACTACATCTTTGTTAAACACTTCTTTTAACTACAAGTCATGAATCCTGCATAAACAAAACCTCTGCATCTCACAGGCATTTTTATGCTGAGGTACCTATTTTCGCATGTGTTTCAGGTGCTAATGCATGATGTTGAATGCGCTTCACTTAGGCGGACTTGGGCCTTAGTGACTTAAAAGACAGTTTAGTTATGTTATGTTTTTTCTTAATTTCCAAGACAATGTTAACTTTAATCTTAATAATACAAAACTGTAATTACCATGGTTGTTGAAACAATAATTCTGTCGCTCCACTCCCCAACGTTTCCGCCGCGGTTTGTTGTTTTACGCGGTCGGGGTGTGACAGAAGAGTTGGTATCAGAGCCAATGGTTATAGGGAATTAGGTTATTAGTAATGCTTTGACCTAGACTATAACTTTCTAGGACCCTAACACAAGTTTTCTTGTGTTTAGATCTTAAAATAATACACGTCACCTATCCTTATGTGATTACCAAAACATGAACACAAATTCCAAAATGATTTTGAAATCAATCATCTATCCTTGGATGATTTCTTTTGGTCTTGTACCTTCCAAATTTTCAAAATCTCATCAAAGTTTGGGTCTAAATAATGTGAACACGTGCAAACTGGAAGGGTGGATGCCTGTACCCTGAGTTTTCTGTCTAAGGCTAGAGTGTTCGTACAAATCCGCAGTATCGGACCAGTCACTCTTACCTGGGAACTCTTGGGATGAGTGTTCACTTATAGGCGAGCATGTCTTCGGTGATACATTATTATGACCCATTTACTTTGATTTGTCACTGTGTGTCGACTGTTTGTTATGAGGTAACGAACAAATGGCCACCATCCTTTCATTTTGTTGATATTTATGACATCTCATTTTTCATCACATCATCTCACTCGTTTTCTCTCATGTTTCCTCATTTAGAATGCCTCCCCGATGTAACGTTCAGGAACCCAATGCCGAACTGGCGGCTATTATAGCGCAGCAAATGGCTGCTATGCTACCGAATCTCATCACACAAATAAACCAAGCCAACAATAACAATAATGCACCTGCTCCGTGTAACTTCAAAAGTTTTAACTCGGCTAAACCGCTCAAGTTTAGTGGTTCTGAAGGAGGAACTGGGCTCCTACAGTGGTTTGAGAGTCTTGAGAGCACCTTTCGCCATGTTCAGTGTCCTAACAACCGTAAGGTCGAGTTTGCTTTGAGTGTATTCCAAAAGAGGGCTCTCACATGGTGGAATGGGTTAATGAGAGACCGAGGTCCTGAGGTTGCTTTGGGTCAGACATGGGAGGAACTTAGAGCTCTTATGATGAGAGAGTTCTTGTCACACCCCAACCGATGGCGGAATCATCGGGCCGCGACACTGAGCGAAACAGATTGTCCAGAAGTTTCCACAACAACTATTATTACAAATTCAGTTAAATGATACGTCCCATACCGTATCCCAAATAAATAAACAAGTTATCATAGAAAGCAACTAGGCAAATAATTCCGTTCCGACAACTCAGATTCAATTATTACAAACCAAATGAATAAAGTACTGCTTGAAGTCACTAAGACCTATCTGGACAAGATCTACAGACAGCTAATGCCATAGACCCCTGATCAGACAAATCCAACGGCTCCATGGCAGTTGTTCATCGGCTTCTAGAGACCCCTAGGTAGACCACTACCTACAACTATTTATTGGCCTCTAGAGCTTTATTCTAGCCTCGCTCCCCTAGCAAGAATGCATCCTAAACACCTGTCACATATGTTGAAATAAAGTCAATACATATAATGTAAAGGTGAGCACACAAGTTTGATAATAGCATATAGAGTTCGAATAGTTTACGCATAACAGGTACGTACACAGAGGAAAACGAAGCATGTAAATTATCGACATGGGACCATCGGTACCAATGACTGCGGGTTGACTGTCCGAGACAGTTCGCAATACATGAATACCACCGTAATCCGTGCAAGTAGTTGTCCTTAACAACCCCCGTATGAACGGGTGCTGAGTCCAAACTATAGTACTATGTTGCTAAGGCAGGTAGATAGCACTCCACGTGTAAACATAATAAACAACATTCATTTAGTCAAATAGCACATGCAATCGGTTAGCGTTCAAATAGTTTGTGTTTGATTGTGATTTGATAGGTAACGTATGTAACACCCAAAAGTGCTAAAAGCAAAAAGGGATCGAGTATACTCACAGTGATTGATTATGGATTGAAGGGAGCGCTGAGAGTAAGACTAGCCTGAATAGTTCGATAGCATAACGATAAGTAACGCGGAAAAGTAAACAAGTGTGAATGGATCGAATGGGCTGGTCGATCGAACGGCAGGTTCGATCGAACAGGCTGTTCGATCGGCTGGTATGTCCGTTTGGACAGTCCTGTTCGATCGGCCGGTAGGCTCGATCGGCTGGGCCATTCGAGTGGATTGTTTCTTCCTCTGGTGTGTTTGTGTTTGGAGATTTGAACTTTTGAAGTTTTCATTGTAGTATATGAGAACACTGAAGTGTTCTTACCTTTCAAGTCGATCGATCGAACGGTTCGTTCGATCGGCCAGCTCACTCGATCGGCTAGGAACTTCAGAATTAGTCCTCAACTGAATGTCACTAGATCGAACGGCCTGTTCGATCGGCTGGCATTCCCTACTACGAACGAGTGGTAAAATCGATCAAGTGTTGAAGAGTAGTATCTCATTATCCGAAGAGTAATGTTCTCCAAACGCAGTTCGATCGAACATCCCTTCCTCGATACTATGCTTCATGAAATTTGAAAGTGGGGGACCATGTGCTAGCCGGTCGGCTGGCCCGGTCGATCGGCTGGTAAGTCCGATCGGCTGGGCTGTTTGAACAGCCTAGCCGTTCGGCCAGCATTTCTGACCTGGTCGGCCTTTCGTCTAACACTTGGCTGTTTGATTATTTGTCATTCCTTTAAGGTAACTTGACAACGAGTTGAACTATGATATCCTCCGTTCCTACTTGCTTCTTTGGCTCGGACAGGAATCACCCAAGCCCGGCCGGTGAACGGTTCGGAACGTTGGTTTAGAGTTTAACCCATTGTCGGTGAACCTTGTACCTAGAATCCGAATCTTGAACCTTTTTAGCTGTCAGAATGATTAGTTAGCCGGTTCAAGCTTCGTTTCTACCAGTTTTAAGGTTTTGGGTGTAAAAAGGTTGAAGAAAGTTGGAAATCATTCATAAAAATGTTAAGATTCATAAGAATCTTAGTTTGTTTATGTGGAAACTAGTCAGATCTAAGCTATTCATGGTTGAATGAGGTCGAAACATGATGTTCCTCAAGAACACCATGATGACATCACCCAAGAACACTTAGATCTTGGTGATTTCACGGTTAGAATCCAAGTTTTGAAAGATAGAAAGGTGTAGAATCATGCAATGATCAAAAATGTACAAGAACTAGAGTGAAAACTTACCGGGATTGAGAGAAATCTGGGAAAAGGTGAAGAAGAAGGCTGGTTCGGTCAGAGTTTTCAAAAATAGAAAGTGTGACAATGACAGCCCTATTTATAGGCTCCAAAAGAGGAAAGTGGCAGCCGATCGGCCAGGAGCTCCGATCGAGTGGGCTGCTCGATCGGCTAGGAAGATTCTAGCCGATCGGCTGGCCTGTTCGATCCAGGTGCCTCCCGTTCGATCCGCGACCCACTTTTGAGTATTTCGCGACGATTTTTGGTGTTTCGATTTCGATGGACGATGACACGAGTACGATTGAGTTCCTAGTCAAATTACTTTCAGTTCCAACTACTATATCTACATACAAGCATCTACTTTTCACGTTTCGATGTCGGTTTCGATTGAGTTTGATTGCTTTTTGAGTTTCGATTCGATTTTCGATTGATTCGCTTGAATACCACACCAAACATAAAGTAAACATGCACAAGTAACACATAAGGCACACACACACGTATAACAATACTAAAATTCGCATAATTCGAGTCTCGAGTTCGATGATTGTTAGATTGGTTTGATTACTGATTAGTTAACTTTATCGCATTGTTACTTCCTATCATTCACAGTCGTAGATCGGTTCGCGTTAAAACATTCGATTACTTCGATTCTTGCTGATTACAACACTTACTCCACGGAATACAACTAAAACATAAAATAGACTATCTATAGTCAAAGAAAGTCAAAGTTGACTTGGACTTTGACTTTGACATTCGAAAACACGGGGTGTTACAGCCTCCCCTTGTTTAGGGAATTTCGTCCCGAAATTAGGTCGAAGGCTACACAACGCCGTGATTTACCAATTTGATGCTTCAGATCTATTTATTTAAACAACTGCGGGTACTTGGCCTTCATGTCGCTTTCGAGTTCCCAAGTGAACTCCGCGCCTCGTTTGCCCTCCCATCGGACCTTCACGATAGGGATGCGTGAGCGCCTGAGTTGCTTAGTTTGGCGAACCATGATTTCGACAGGCTTTTCCACGAAGTGTAACGTTTCGTTGACCTGAAGATCGTCGAGTGGTACGATTAGATCATGATCAGCAAGGCATTTTCGGAGGTTAGAGATGTGGAAAGTCGGGTGGACGTTACTGAGTTCCTCCGGTAGTTCGAGTCTGTAGGCAACTTTTCCGATTCTTTCCAGAATCTTAAAAGGTCCAACATATCGAGGCGCTAGTTTCCCTCTCTTGCCGAATCTGACTACACCCTTCCAAGAGGATACCTTTAGGAGTACGTAGTCGCCAACGTCAAATTCAAGGGGCTTGCGTCTTCTATCGGCGTAACTTTTCTGTCTGTTCCGGGCTTTCACCAAGTTGTCTCGAATCTGGTGGATTTTGTCAGTCGTTTCTTGTAGAATCTCGGGACCGGTTAGTTGCGAGTGACCGATCTCGTGCCACACAATAGGCGATCGACATATTCTACCATACAAAGCCTCGAAAGGTGCCATTTGGATGCTGGCATGATAGCTGTTATTGTACGAGAATTCGACCAATGGCAGGTGTTTGTTCCAACTACCACCAAAATCTATGACACACGCTCGGAGCATGTCTTCGAGAGTATGGATCGTTCTTTCAGTCTGTCCGTCGGTTTCAGGATGGAATGCAGTACTCAGGTTAAGAGACGTACCAAGGGCCGCTTGAAACGTTTCCCACAATCGCGAAGTGAACCGAGCGTCACGGTCTGAAATGATGTCACGAGGCGTACCATGATTACAAATGATCTCGTCAGTGTAGATTTGGGCTAGTCGCTCCACCTTGTAGTCTTCTCGTATCGGTAAAAAGTGGGCTGATTTCGTTAGACGATCAACTATGACCCAAATACTATCGTGACCTGATGGCGTGGGCGGTAGTTTTGTTATGAAATCCATAGCTATACCCTCCCACTTCCATATAGGTATCGGCGGTTGTTCGAGTAAGCCAGAAGGTCTTTGATGTTCAGCCTTGACTCTTGCGCAAGTTAAACAGCTTCCAACGTAAAGAGCGATATCCCGTTTCATACCCGGCCACCAGTACTTATAACGCAGGTCCTGGTACATCTTGTCCGCACCGGGATGAATAGAATATCGGGACTTGTGGGCTTCATTCATGATAATCTTTCGTAAATCGGTCCGCTTAGGGATCCAAATTCGGTCCAGATAATAGAATATCCCATCGGATTTGCTTACTAACTGAGCTCCATCGTGATAGATCCTCCCTTTCTTCAATGTATGCTCGTTAAAGCAAGCATGTTGAGCTTCGCGGATAAGGGTTTTGTGATTGTGCTGGGCTTGGATGTTTCGGGTACTGAGCACGTAACTCTTTCTGCTGAGCGCGTCGGCAACCACATTCGCCTTGCCTGGGTGATAACGAATCTCACACTCGTAATCATTGAGAAGTTCTACCCATCGGCGTTGACGCATATTTAGCTCTCTCTTATTAAAGATGTGTTGTAAACTCCTGTGATCAGTGTAGATTGTACACTTAGTGCCATACAGGTAGTGTCGCCAAATCTTTAATGCAAAGATAACCGCGCCTAGCTCGAGGTCATGGGTTGTATAGTTCTTCTCGTGGATCTTGAGCTGACGAGATGCGTAGGCTATAACCTTGTCTCGCTGCATGAGGACATAGCCGAGACCAAGGTTAGAAGCATCACAGTAGACAATGAAGTTGTCGCTTCCATCGGGCAGCGTAAGAATCGGAGCGTTGCACAGCATATGCTTGAGGGTTTGAAAGACAGTCTCTTGCGCGTTTCCCCACACAAAAGGCTTGTCCTTGTGAGTAAGAGCGGTAAGTGGCACAACGATATTGGAGAATCCTTCAATGAATCGTCGATAATAGCCCGCTAGTCGGAGAAAAGAACGAACTTCTGACGGGTTCTTAGGCGTAATCCAGCTTTTGACGGCTTCAATCTTCGCGGGATCGACATGGATACCTTGACTATTCACGATGTGACCCAGAAACTGAACCTCCTCCAACCAGAATTCACACTTGGAGAACTTGGCGTAGAGTTGGTTCCCCTGGAGTAAATCGAGAACCAAACGTAGATGTTGCGCGTGTTCGGCTTTCGTTTTGGAATAGATCAAGACATCGTCGATGAATACGATGACGAAACGGTCAAGATAAGGTTTACACACGCGATTCATCAGGTCCATAAAAACCGCGGGTGCGTTGGTTAGACCAAAGGGCATGACAACAAATTCGTAATGGCCATAACGGGTTCGAAAAGCGGTCTTAGGAATGTCTTCTTCTTGAATCCATAGTTGATGATATCCTGAACGCAGGTCGATCTTAGAGAAACATGATGCACCTTGTAGCTGATCAAACAAATCGTCAATCTGGGGCAAGGGGTATCGGTTCTTGATGGTTAGTTTATTCAATTACCGATAGTCGATGCACATCCAGAACGATCCATCCTTCTTTTTGACGAAGAGGACTGGCGCGCCCCACGGAGAGGTGCTTGGGCGAATAAAGCCTTTTTCGAGTAATTCCTGGAGTTGATTCGAGAGTTCCCTCATTTCGGACGGTGCGAGTCGGTATGGGGCTTTGGCAACGGGGTTAGCTCCAGGAATGAGGTCGATACGAAAGTCGATATCACGACTTGGTGGTAGTCCGGGAAGGTCATCAGGGAACACCTGAGGAAATTCACGAACCACTGGAACGTCCTTGACTTCAACTTTCTTTTTCTTTTCCTTCTCCGCTACTACAATGTTGGCCAGGAAGGCTTGGTATTCCTTGCGGAGATACTTGCTAGCTTGGACACATGACATAAGCTTGAGACCTTTCGACGCTGTTTCACCGTACACACACAATAGATCACCATTCGCGAGCGAGAATCGAATCATCTTTTCAAAGCACACAACTTCAGCATGGTTCTCGCGAAGAAAGTCCATGCCTATTATGACATCAAAACTTCCGAGTTGCATTGGAATAAGGTCAATTGGGAAGATGTGATTGTTGAGTTCGAGAGTACAATCACAGAGTACTGAATTAACGACAATAGTTCTTCCTGTAGCGACTTCGACTTCGAATGACGAGGACAGATAAGAGCGCTTACGACTAAGGAGCTTCTCGAATTCAAACGACACAAAGCAGTTATCGGCTCCGGTATCAAACAAACATGATGCATAAATACCATTCACAAGGAACGTACCATTAACCACGTTGTTATCCGCCTGAGCCTGACGGGCATTGATGTTGAAAGTTCGGGCATGGGCTGCTTGCTGCTGTTGCTGAGGCTGCTGTTGTTGCTATTGCTGTTGGGGCTCTTGCTTAACTACCCTGTTCGGGCATCTGTTTGCAAAGTGGTTAGGGTCACCACATGCAAAGCAGACTCGAGCATTGGTTGCTGGTGCTTGAGCTGCTTGTTGGCCTTGAGGGGCAGGGAGTAGAGCCTGGTTGACAGTGGCTTGAACTGGGGCTTGACGGGGACCATAGCGACAGTTCGCAGTGAAATGACCGTAAAGGTTGCAGTGAGCGCAAAAGCGACAAGCTAGACCCACTGGATGATGATAAGAGCACGTCGGGCAGAGTGGGTGAGGGCCTGTGTATGCACGCTTCGCTGGCGGTGCATTGATCACTGGAGCTGAGCGGTGCTGCTGTTGCTGCTGAGCTGGTACAGCTTGTAGAGGAGCAGCAGCGGTTGTTACAGCACAGTTCTTGTTGCTGGAGCTGTTGTTCTTCTTCTTCCTTCTCGATGACTTGGAGGGTTGAGCAGATGAGTCGGTGGGTGTTGCGGTGGCTTGATGCAGAGACTTGGTTTGCTTATCCCAGAAACTAGACTTTACTCGCTTGTCATTGATCTGAGTAGGTAGGTTTCTTCGATCGTTGCTGGCTTGGAGGCGTGAACAAAATCTGCTACACAGTCTGGCAGAGCTCGGATATACTTCTGATAGTCATCTCTGGAGTCTTGACCTGATCGGGACATATGATACTAAGCTGCTTGAAGCGAGCAGTGAGAGCAGCGTTGTCTCCGTCCTTTTGCTTGATGACCCAAAATTCATCCTCCAGCTTTTGGCGTTCATGAGGAGGGCAGAATTCGTCGATCATGATTGCCTTCAGTTCCTCCCATGTCAGCTCATAAGCTGCATCATTCCCACGCTTGTTTCGTTCAGCAGTCCACCAGTCTAGAGCACGGGACTGGAAGACGCCAGTAGCATTGAGAATGCGGAGATTTTCGGGGCATCCGCTCTGGCGCAGAGTGACTTCGACTGAGTCAAACCAGTGAAACATGGCTGTAGGACCATCTTCACCGGTGAACTCCTTCGGTCCGCATGCTTTAAACTGCTTGAAGCTAAAAGCAGTCTTGCTTGAATCCTTAGGGTTCTCAGCTCGGGATTCTTCAGATGTTTTGCTGGCATTTTCATACACCTCACTCATGGCTTTCGCCACTTGTTTGGAGATGATAGCAGCGAGGCGTCGGTCTCTCTTTTCTTGGCGAGTCAGACGGTGACGTGATCCAGACGACGACATGGTCTGCAATAGACATCGTCACAGGACTCAACACAACGTAATTGAATCTCACCTCACACGTTTACTACTATCTAAAGCTTAGAATCACGTCGAAACACACGTCACGAAATCTCATAGACACATAAGCACTAGTCACATGAGCAAGTAGAGCACAGAAGCACATAGTCACGAAAGGCACATACGCATTTAAGCACAGAGGTAGCTAAGCACGTAGTTTTCCTATAAACACACAGAGTATTCTGACTACCTCAAGATCCTATCATTCAAAGCTCGCGTGTCGTTCGTATTGCATATCGAGTAACATCGTATTCGCCTAACTTAGTCGTATAGCATAACTGGATGTCGAATTAAGATGGAACAGCAAATGCGAGTCGTGTGTGTTGATTGAAATGGCAGTAAAATCGAATAATATCCAGAATATAAACACGTAAACAGGTAAAGCACACAGGAACACATAAAATCAACGAGTCATCCGAGTACACGGTTGCGGTTCTCAGAATCGAAACACATAAAAATCGAGAGGTAGATTGTCTGCGGCTACTAGACATCGACTACCCAAGGTAACTCGGCTATTCACAGTAGACTTGTCATCATTTCCGACTCTAGAGGTCGTGTTTCTGCCTCGATTCTTGGGCATTCCACACGCGCTCCCTAGGTCATACTTGTGAGTTCAGGTCGTTGGAGTCCGTCGAGGCCTTGGTGAGATAGATAAAGTTCAGAACAAACTGCCAAGGTTAGGGTTTCACCCCTTGGCTTAGCAATTTCTTCCTTGTTTTAAGAAAATTTAAGGAGAATTTTCCATCAAAATGAGGGTTTCACTCCTGATTTGGTATAATTCTCCTTATATGGAATTGAAAATATTATGATAAACATGAGTAAATGGATACAAGTCAACCAATTTAGTCGGGAGTTTGCGGTTTTCACACCTATTCCTGACTGAATCGCCTGACTTTAAAATTCGAGTGCAGTGATAGTGAAGAGTTGCAGTATAAGGCACATAAACTGGGTCTGTTAGTTCCTATCTATAGTCTAGGTCTTTAAGACAGCGACCCGGACTAGGTCGTGTCTAACCTAATTCCCTATAGTTATGGCTCTGATACCAATCTGTCACACCCCAACCGATGGCGAAATCATCGGGGCGCGGCACTGAGCGAAACAGATTGTCCAGAAGTTTCCACAACAACTATTTTTACAAATTCAGTTAAATGATACGTCCCATACCGTATCCGAAATAAATAAACAAGTTATCATAGAAAGCAACTAGGCAAATAATTCCGTTCCGACAACTCAGATTCAATTATTACAAACCAAATGAATAAAGTACTGCTTGAAGTCACTAAGACCTATCTGGACAAGATCTACAGACAGCTAATGCCATAGACCCCTGATTAGACAAATCCAACGGCTCCATGGCAGTTGTTCATCGGCTTCTAGAGACCCCTAGGTAGACCACTACCTACAACTATTTATTGGCCTCTAGAGCTTTATTCTAGCCTCGCTCCCCTAGCAAGAATGCATCCTAAACAAATGTCACATACGTTGAAGTAAAGTCAATACATATAATGTAAAGGTGAGCACACAAGTTTGATAATAGCATATAGAGTTCGAATAGTTTACGCATAACCAGGCACGTACACAGAGGAAAACGAAGCATGTTAATTATCGACATGGGACCATCGGTACCAACGACTGCGGGTTGACTGTCCGAGACAGTTCGCAATACATGAATACCACCGTAATACATGCAAGTAATTCTCCTTAACAGCCCCCGTATGAACGGGTGCTGAGTCCAAACTATAGTACTATGTTGCTAAGGCAGGTAGATAGCACTCCACGTGTAAACATAATAAACAGCATTCATTTAGTCAAATAGCACATGCAATCAGTTAGCGTTCAAATAGTTTCTGTTTGATTGTGATTTGATAGGTAACGTATGTAACACCCAAAAGTGCTAAAAGCAAAAAGGGATCGAGTATACTCACAGTGATTGATTATGGATTGAAGGGAGCGCTGAGAGTAAGACTAGCCTGAATAGTTCGATAGCATAACGATAAGTAACGTGGAAAAGTAAACAAGTGTGAATGGATCAAATGGGCTGGTCGATCGAACGGCAGGTTCGATCGAACAGGCTGTTCGATCGGCTGGTATGTCCGTTTGGACAGTCCTGTTCGATCGACCGGTAGGCTCGATCGGCTGGGCCATTCGAGTGGATTGTTTCTTCCTCTGGTGTGTTTGTGTTTGGGGATTTGAACTTTTGAAGTTTTTGTTGTAGTATATGAGAACACTGAAGTGTTCTTACCTTTCAAGTCGATCGATCGAACGGTTCGTTCGATCGGCCAGCTCACTCGATCAGCTAGGAACTTCAGAATTAGTCCTCAACTGAATGTCACTAGATCGAACGGCCTGTTCGATCGGCTGGCATTCCCTACTACGAACGAGTGGTAAAATCGATCAAGTGTTGAAGAGTAGTATCTCATGATCCGAAGAGTAATGTTCTCCAAACGCAGTTCGATCGAACATCCCTTCCTCGATACTATGCTTCATGAAATTTGAAACTGGGGGACCATGTGCTAGCCGGTCGGCTGGCCCGGTCGATCAGCTGGTATGTCCGATCGGCTGGGCTGTTTGAACAGCCTAGCCGTTCGGCCAGCATTTCTGACCTGGTCGGCCTTTCTTCTAACACTTGGCTGTTTGATTATTTGTCATTCCTTTAAGGTAACTTGACAACGAGTTGAACTATGATATCCTCCGTTCCTACTTACTTCTTTGGCTCGAACAGGAATCACCCAAGCCCGGCCGGTGAACGGTTCGGAACGTTGGTTTAGAGTTTAACCCATTGTCGGTGAACCTTGTACCTAGAATCCGAATCTTGAACCTTTTTAGCTGTCAGAATGATTAGTTAGCTGGTTCAAGCTCCGTTTCTACCAGTTTTAAGGTTTTGGGTGTAAAAAGGTTGAAGAAAGTTGGAAATCATTCATAAAAATGTTAAGATTCATAAGAATCTTAGTTTGTTTATGTGGAAACCAGTCAGATCTAAGCTATTCATGGTTGAATGAGGTCGAAACATGATGTTCCTCAAGAACACCATGATGACATCACCCAAGAACACTTAGATCTTGGCGATTTCACTGTTAGAATCCAAGTTTTGAAAGATAGAAAGGTGTAGAATCATGCAATGATAAAAAATGTACAAGAACTAGAGTGAAAACTTACCGGGATTGAGATAAATCTGGGAAAAGGTGAAGAAGAAGGCTGGTTCGGTCAGAGTTTTCAAAAATAGAAAGTGTGACAATGACAGCCCTATTTATAGGCTCCAAAAGAGGAAAGTGGTAGCCGATCGGCCAGGAGCTCCGATCGAGTGGGCTGCTCGATCGGCAAGGAAGATGCTAGCCGATCGGCTGGCCTGTTCAATCCAGGTGCCTCCCGTTCGATCCGCGGCCCACTTTTGAGTATTTCGCGACGATTTTTGGTGTTTCGATTTCGATGCACGATGACACGAGTACGATCGAGTTCCTAGTCAAATTACTTTCAGTTCCAACTACTATATCTACATACAAGCATCTACTTTTCACGTTTCGATGTCGGTTTCGATTGAGTTTGATTGCTTTTCGAGTTTCGATTCGATTTTCGATTGATTCGCTTGAATACCACACCAAACATAAAGTAAACATGCACAAGTAACACATAAGGCACACACACACGTATAACAATACTAAAATTCGCATAAATCGAGTCTCGAGTTCGATGATTGTTAGATTGGTTTGATTACTGATTAGTTAACTTTATCGCATTGTTACTTCCTATCATTCACAGTCGTAGATCGGTTCGCGTTAAAACATTCTATTACTTCGATTCTTGCTGATTACAACACTTACTCCACGGAATACAACTAAAACATAAAATAGACTATCTATAGTCAAAGAAAGTCAAAGTTGACTTGGACTTTGACTTTAACTTTGACATTCGAAAACACGGGGTGTTACAGTTCTGTCCTCGTCACGAGCAGAGGGCACTTGAAAATGAGTTCCATGACCTCAAGCAAGACAGTGGTGAACACCAGGCTTACACAGATAGATACGAGGAGTTAAGCTTGCTCTGTCTGACAATGGCCACGCCTTTGGATAAGGCTATTGAGAAATACATAGACGGGTTGCCAGACCCTGTTCAGGATATTGTCACTGGCAGCAACCCTACTACTGTCCGACAGGCCATTGAGCTAGATGCAACCCTTATCTAAGCAGCTTCAGGAGCTATCTGAAAAAGGATTCATTCGTCCAAGCTTTTCACATTGGGGCGCTCCTGTCCTATTTGTGAAAAAGAAAGATGGATCTTTTAGGATGTGTATCGATTATCGTGAGCTTAACAAGCTTACCATCAAGAATCGATATCCCCTACCTCGCATTGATGATCTCTTTGATCAGCTACAGGTGCTACTTGCTTTTCAAAGATTGATCTACGTTCTGGGTATCATCAACTTCGAGTGATCGAAGAAGATATTCCCAAGACTGGCTTTCGCACGAGATATGATCATTTTGAGTTCACTGTTATGTCTTTTGGTTTAACTAATGCTCCTGCAGTTTTCATGGACTTGATGAATAGGGTTTGTAAGCCTTATTTGGATAAATTCATCTTCGTTTTCATTGATGACATTCTGATCTATTCTAAGACACGAGCTGATCATGAGCAACATCTCCGTCTTACAATGGATCTCCTAAAGAAAGAACAGCTTTTCACCAAGTTCTCCAAGTGCGAATGGCTTAAGGAAGTTCACTTTTTTGGGGCACGTCGTCAACCAACAAGGTATACATGTAGATCCCGCCAAAATCAGTGCGATTAAGGATTGGGATACACCTACTACTGCTACCGAGGTTCGTTCATTTATTGGTCTAGCGGGTTATTACCGCCGTTTCATTGAAAACTTCTCCAAAATTGCGGTTCCTCTCACTGCTCTAACTCAGAAGAATAAACCTTATGAGTGGGGATCCAAACAGGAAGAAGCTTTTCAGACCTTGAAACAGAAGCTCTGTGATGCACCTATTTTAACCTTACCTGAGGGCAACGACGATTTTGTCGTGTACTGTGATGCATCCAATTTAGGCCTTGGCTGCGTTCTTATGCAAAGAAACAAAGTCATAGCTTATGCATCGAGACAGCTAAAGGTACACGAGAAGAACTACACCACTCATGATCTTGAGTTGGGCACAGTAGTTTTTGCTCTCAAAATCTGGAGACACTACCTATAAAGTGTGTAGTGTTTACTGACCACAAGAGTCTCTAGCATATCTTCAATCAGAAAGAACTTAACATGAGGCAACGGCGTTGGGTTAAGCTTCTAAACGACTACGATTGCGAGATTCGCTACCATCCTGGTAAGGCGAATGTCATGGCTGACGCATTGAGACGTAAGGAACGTGTCAACCTTCATTGTGTTCATGTTTGATCTGACATTCAAGCCGCATATCTCAGGCTCAACATACTTGTGTTACACAAGATTTGATGGGTAAAGAATTACTGTGTCATATTAAACCTGAGCTTGAACTGAAAGACTTTGGGGTATTCTATTTCATGGACCGTTTGTGGGTCCCAAGTATAAACAATCTTCGCACCTTGCTAATGGATGAAGCTCACAAGTCTCGTTATTCTATTCATCCTGGTGCGGATAAAATGTATAAGGATCTTCGAACCCAGTATTGGTGGCCGGGTATGAAGAAAGACATTGCGTTATATGTTTCCAAATGCCTCACTTGTCTTAAGGTTAAGGCAGAACATCAACATCCCTCTGGATTATTGGAGCAACCAGAGATACCGGTTTGGAAATGGGAAAACATTGCTATGGATCTCATTACCAAGCTGTCACGCACTAAAAGAGGTCATGATGCCATTTGGGTAATCGTTGATCGTTTAACAAGGTCAGCACATTTCTTGCCAATCTGTGAGGATCTATCTGCTGACAAGCTTGCTAAAATCTATGTGGATGAGATTGTATCCCGACATGGTGTTCCTTTGAACATTATATCTGACAGAGATGCTCGATTCTCGTCTCACTTTTGGAGAACCATGCAATCTGCCATGGGAACCCAACTTAATTTGAGCACAGCATATCATCCTCAAACGGATGGACAATTTGAGAGAACAATCCAGACACTGGAGGATATGCTTAGAGCTTGTGTGATTGATTTGGTGGTAGTTGGGATTCGCATCTACCGTTGATCGAATTCTCCTACAACAGTAGTTATCACTCTAGCATCAACATGGCTCCTTTCGAAGCTTTATACGGTCGAAAATGTCGTTCACCGGTCTGCTGGAATGAGATAGGTGAAGCTCAACTTACTGGACCTGAACTCATTCTAGAGACTACAGATAAGGTCAAGAAGATTCGTGATAACCTTCAAACAGCTAGAAGTCGTCAAAAGAGTTATGCAGATCGACGACGCAAGCCCTTAGAATTTCAAGTCAGTGATCACGTCCTACTCAAGGTATCCCCTTGGAAAGGTGTGATTAGATTTGGAAAGAAAGGAAAACTTGCACCACGCTATGTTGGACCATTCAAGATCGTTGTGAGAATCGAAAAAGTAGCCTACAGACCAGAGCTACCTCCTGAACTTGGAAATGTTCATCCAACTTTCCACGTGTCCATTCTCAAAAAGTGTTTAGCTGATGAGAACCTTGTCACACCCCAACCGATGGCGGAAACATCGGGGTGCGAGCACTAGGCGTTCAGATTGCTCATGAGATTTCCATAACACTAAATGTTTCGATAATCATTAAATAGATTTTATAATAATTGTCTAACAACAAAATCAAGCATCATCAAGATTACATCACCAAATGAAATTGTTCAAAAGTCTAAATTATTAAGGCGACGTTTCTAGGCATCTCTTATCTTGATTTCCAAAGTTCCATAGCAACCTATCAGCCTGTAACATGTATTAAAATATCAATACAAAAGTATTGGCGAGTATACAAGTTTGATAATAGAATAATAGGTTAAAAACAACTCATATCCACAATGTAAGCAATAAAAATAGTTTCAGCCGTGCTAGTGTCGCAGTCCACGTAGTGATAGCCCAAGTATCCCGATGCTTTAGTGTTTACCCAAGACTCAAGGTAAACTAGAATCCTCCTAACAATACCCCTAAGAATAATGGGAGAGGTGCACCCCCTGTAGCGCTACTATTGTTAAGGCGGAACTACACACCCTGGATTAAACGTCACATAGCACAAATAGAATACTAGAATGCACAAGTTTTCACATACACATAGGATAGAGTATAGATTTCGAAAGATTCAAGTTTATATAGAACAAATGTTACACCCCAAAGTTTAAAAGTAAAAAGGGGATCGAGTATACTCACAGTGATTGCTTAACAGTCGTAACTGTTATTGGATCAAAGGGAGCTCTTTTAGAGTTAGCCTGATTAGATTACAATAGGGTAAGAGTTGGGCAGAATAACAGGGTTGCTCAAAGTGTCGAATTGGTCACTAACCGGATGGCTTTCTGATCGGATGGCTGTTCGGTCGGATTGCCAGTCGGTTGGTGACATGTATGAGGGAGGAGTCATATGGCTGCTCGATCGGACGACCATCCGATCGGGTTGCCACTTGCAAGCTAGGAACAATAGGGAGACTGCCCGATCGAACAACTGTTCGATCGAGTAGTCACTCGATTCGAATGGTTTGTACTTCGGTCATCTCAATCGAACGGCTGCTCGATCGGGCGACTGTCCGATCGGGTTGCCAATTGATAAAGACTCCCAAGTTTTGAAAGTTAACAAGTGTTTAAAGGATTTCAAAACAAGTATCACCTGATAGGGTGGTTGTCCGATCGGATGACTTGTCCGATCAGGTTGCCGCTCAATCAGGCGACCCTTGTTCCGGTTTACCAAGTTTGTAAAAATTCTAAGTTTGAAAATTAATGGTGACGTCACGGTACAGACTTTGACAACAGTAACTTATCGTTTCACAGACATTCTGATCGGTCGGGAATCACCCCAGTTCGACCCGTTTGTCTGTTAGTGACGGGTTCATGCCAGAATCCATCTCGTGATCGTCTTAATCAGTGAACAATCCGTTCCTAAACCAACTCTAGACCACCGATCAAGTCTACAGTCCATTCAGTCCCGTTTATCATCGAAGTAAATCGAAAGTTTGAAGAAAAGATGAAGAACAACCCAAGTTTTATATGAAAAGTATAGATTTAGCGTAGATTTAATGTAAAAACGCATGAAATACCTTAGACCCGAGCTAGATCTTGCTTAAAATGACATCACATGGCAATTTGTACAAACCTCCATGATGACATCACCCTCAAGAACTCAGATCTGAGAGATTTCATGGTGAAAAGTGTGATTTCAAGTGAGAATCACGTAAAGGATGATGTGTAGAGTAAGAAAGTACAAGGATCTAGCTTGAAACATACCGAAATCAGCAAGAAAATGGAGAAAGAAGGAGGATAGCGTGTCAGGTTGAGCAGAGCTGTCACATCACTGAAAAGGTGATGTGACAGGTCTATTTATAGTGGAAAAGAGAAGAGGAGGGAAGGTGTGTTTGGTTCGGGTGGCAGTCCGATCGGACAACTATCCGATCGGGTGGTCATCCGATAGGGTGACAATCCGATCGGGTGGCAGTCCGATCGGTTGACCACTCTGGCCAATCCAACCTTTCCGCATTCTAGATTTTGATTCGATTTGTGAGTTAGATTAAGCGTTGCGTTTTATTAGAGTGATTAAATAACTAGATTACCATATACACGTCAGAAGTTTACAAAATTAATAGATTCCGCCAGTGACAAGGCTCCAGTCTCTCGTTCGACCAAAAATCAAGTTTCATGAGTCTAAGGAGTCGAGCACCAAATAGATTTAGGCATTCCAACATAGATTTAGACATTCCAAGTATATAGACATTCCAATCATTGTGATTTAGACAATCCAAGTATATAGGCATTCCAATCATTGTGATTTAGACAATCCAAGTATATGGACATTTAGGCATTCCAATCAGATAGAATTAGGCAATCTCACATATAGTCATTCCTCATTTTAGGCATTTCGACGTTAGGCATTCTAGATAGACATTCAAGCATAGATTTAGGCATTCAAATCATATAGAATCAGGCATTTCCAATCGTATACTTAGACATTCCAAGAAATAGACAATCCAACATAGATTAGGGCTAACTTATCAACAAGTTTAACTTCAGGGATTATTCTTGACAAGAGCCTAAAGTTCAGGGACGCTGGGCGTTACAAACCTCCACATACCACTTGATGAAATTAGTGTTGATAACACAATGCACTTTGTTGAGAAGCCTGTGGAAATCATGGACCATGAAGTCAAAAGGCTCAAACACAAGCGCATACCTATTGTCAAGGTTCGCTGGGAATCTAAACGTGGCCCAGAGTTTACTTGGGAACGTGAAGATCCGATGAAGGCGAAATATCCACATCTATTCTCACAAGTTTCCTCTAAATAAATTCAGGGACAAAATTTCCTAAAGTAGGGAAGACTGTGACATTTGTGCTTGTGTAATCATTGTACAAACTCTGAACAATTCAATATCAATAAAACAATGTGTTTTAATCCCAATGTTTGATTATTTATGTTTGACATTTTGCACGTTTTGATTTTTGATCAATTTTAAACTCTATATCGCTCTCTGGAAAGTTATACGCAAACTGATGCGTAAACGTAATCAGTTTAACACGACAAACACTCCGGAACAACAACATAAGCTTAACATACCTTAAATAACCTTTACATAACTTAGAAATAAGTTTTAAAGGGTTTGGTATGTCAAAAACAAGTTTATTCGCTCATAGGGACTATTTGCGTCAAACTGCAAAAGTCTGTCGTTTCGTAAGGCAACGTACAGTCCGGAACATGATCATAAGCTAAACATACCATAAATAACCTAAACATAGCTTAGAAATAAGCTTTGAGTGGTTCGGTGTGCGAAAATACGTTTGTTTGATCTTACAGGGACTAAAAGTGTCAAAAACGGCGTATGTTTGCATTTACGTGCATATCTTACGTTCTGACCAGATCCGAACATCCAAAAAATTTTGTAGACACTAAAATATATTATTTTAGTGATCGACATGCAAAAATATCATTCGTCGCGTAATTTGGATCGTTTTCACGTCCATTCGAGTTTCGTCGTAATTAGACGAATAACGCGACCGTATGACCAAACGAACCGACATCCGTGGATTTTCCGAGCATATTTTGGGTCCTCTATACTTTGACTACCTTGTTGAGCGTTGAAAATGGCTTAACAGGGGTTAAAAGTGCCAAATATGAGCTTAAACATGTGCACGGACCAAAACTGTAAAAGTTGAAACTGTTGCTGACCTGATGGGAGGTCGCGGGCCGCGTGGACCAGCCCCATATCCTACGTGGGGTGCGACAGAACATTGTTTTTCAGCTGTTGTTTGCAAATTCAGGCCCTTGTATGCAATTTCTTTTGTTTTGGGAGCAAGTTAAGCCTTCTCCAAGCAATATTATCTGTCACTAAACACATGTATGGCTGTGATTTATTGCTTGTTGGCCAAATAACCACTTGTAATGATCTCACAAGTCCACAACAAGTATAAATAGCATGGCCATTCATTTGTTTTCCTTGCTCATTCATATATTGGAACTCTAAGTGGAGGAATCCCTGCAAAGGAACCACCTACCTGAGTTCGAAGATCATCCTTCTAGCCTTTGAACACCAAGTAAGTGTTCTTTCATGGCTTAGTAGTGATTTTCACCTTTGTAGAGCTGAAAGTCAAACTGTTTGACCAACAGTTTGACTTTCGGATTTGACCATCAATTGGTCAAGTCAAAGTTCAATTGAACTTTGCAACGTGATTGTAATCACGATGGTTATAATCCTTAGTGATTATGCCTACTTATTACCACGTTAACTAGGTGTAGTGACGAGTCAAAGTTTCGGTCAAAATGCGTTTTAGCACGCATTTTGCGACGGAACTACTTTTAGGTATCAAAACATTTTGTTTTGATACCAAATCAGTTTTTTAAGTTAGTTAAACTTGTTTTGACATATTTAACTCGTCACTAGTAGTTTAGTGCTTGTTTAGGGTCGTAAGTTAAGAGGTCTAGACAACCGCTTAGACTTTCAAACCCGACCCGTTTGGTCGATCATTAGGATCCGACCAAGCATGTTTAGTGATCATAGTTGCATAGGGAATAACCTACTGAGGTTATACCTTATGATCACTTAGGTTGGTTAGTTATTTGTTAAGTAGTTTATATGCCCATAGGAAATGACCAAAATGCCCTTTTGAAGCATAAATTCATATTTTGCATATGTAATCAACTTTTTGACATATAATCTGATTTAGTAACATGTTTAGGCATAATTGGGCATGTAAGACTTGACATAACACGTAGATAACCATCCGACCATAGTTTTACGTAAACGACGCATTATAGTAGCTTATACTACCATAGTGGTTCGAAACGGGTCAAAAGCACTTAGGTAGACTTCCAAATCAGAATATTGGGACTATTAAATCATGCCATATGAGTGCCAATACTCATTTTATTTATAGAACCTCATTCTATCCTATCTCCCGATTTAGCATCCGATTATTAACATAGTTACCTATACTTGGTGCCGTTTGATTCCTTGATACTTGGAGCTTTAGTTGGTCTTATTCTCAAGACTAATAAGCAATCCCAAGTGAGTACATAGTTTTCCTTCTTTTACCGCTTTCAAATACTTTGGGGTGATACACATGTGCATACTTGTTACTTTCCTGCTTTTCATGCTTTTATGACATAAACATGCTAGTTTCACCTAGTACATATATAGTACATGATTTTAACTATGTTTTGCTATGTATGTTAAGCATGCTAGCACATTGATTTCTTAGACATTTTGTTGCATATGTTTACTCAGCATATGAACACACTGGTTTACTTAGCATGCTAGCACAATTGATTTCATGAACATTTCTACTAGGTGTGTTTACTTAGCATACTTAGCACATGGTTTTCATAGCATGCTTACATTGGTATGACATTCGGTATGTTTAACGGGACAATAATACATTCATTAACACTGATCATGCCGCTCGGTAGTATGTAATGGTATCATAGGACTTGACAAATCCCGTTTCCGACTTCCTAGGTTTGTTTGGAAGTTGGGAATGACAGAATCCGATATACATAATTTAGATAAACCTTTAATTTGTTTAAGGGTTTGTCGCCACAGTCGCAATACTTGAATGTATGCGTTTTAACATTACTGCATAAATGTTTGTATCCATAAAGCATTGTTTTCTGCAAAATATAGCATTTGATTTAAACTTAGGTTTATTCAAAAACTTTGTTTTGTACATTTTCCTATGGGGTTGAGTAGATACTATTTATTCACCATACATGGCATTTGTTTTTCACATAGACATTATCATATAGTTGGAGTAGATACTATCTACTTGCTATGCATTTCATTTGGGTATACATGATACAGTTTACACATGTCATTGAACATGGTTTACACATAAACATTTTGACATTGGTTTTAAACAAGACATTTTGGTTGATTATTGATAAGTGACTTATATAACGAGGCTATGTGTTATATAATAAAAGCATGGTGGATACGCCGCTGGTACTTCCTGTATATAAGTGCTTTTATTGTATTATACATTGTTGCGTTATCTAAACCACTTCGACAAGACATGAAACATTTTATACAAGTACACCACATTGTTTTACAAATTACATATTTTATACAAATTCATTTATACTTGGTTATTCATTTAACCACGTATATCCTTTTTACGTCATCTGATTTTCACATTGATTTTCAAATGATTTTATAAAGGAAAACATTTTACAAGGTTCATGACTACATCTTTGTTAAACACTTCTTTTAACTACAAGTCATGAATCCTGCATAAACAAAACCTATGCATCTCACAGGCATTTTTATGCTGACGTACCTATTTTCGCATGTGTTTCAGGTGCTAATGCATGATGTTGAATGCGCTTCACTTAGGCGGACTTGGGCCTTAGTGACTTAAAAGACAGTTTAGTTATGTTATGTTTTTTCTTAATTTCCAAGACAATGTGAACTTTAATCTTAATAATACAAAACTTTAATTACCATGGTTGTTGAAACAATAATTCTGTCGCTCCACTCTCCGTCGTTTCCGCCGCAGTTTGTTGTTTACGCGGTCGGGGTGTGACAAATGTGACATTTTCGTAAATAACTTTGGTCAAATGACATTTTCGTAAATTTCTCTAAAATAAAATATATGGTAGATCATTGACCAAATATGACCTAGCTAGCAATTCGAAGCTTGTTTTCATTTCAAAGTCAACTTTCAAGAAATTGACCATAGTTGGACATTGGTAGCTAGTTTTTAATATATAATTGAAGTATAGAACCCTACCTTGCTAACTCATTCATATTAAAAACTTATTTTTAAAAAAGGAATAGTGTGCAGTGATTATAAAATATACAAAGGTCAAAGGAGATGGACAAAAAGCACTTGACCTTGAGTGTGAGTACATGCAAGAGGACAAAGATATTCAGGAGAGTTATTCAAGACCTTTTAAACACCTTTGTCATCAATTGTTAGGTTTTCTCTTTGAGCGTTCTTGATATAATATATATCTACAAAAATGAGCAGCAAGAGAATCACTAGTAAAAGAGGAAAGAGTACAACAGTTCCATGGCATACAAACACATACGGGTTTAGTTAAGAGTATCTCCAATGACCCCTTGGACAGTTGGACCCTTACCATGCATTGGAGTTCATCAGTCCAAAGAAGCTTTTAGGTGTGGCGTCCTTGTACAAGGGCATGGGTTTGTCTCGGTTCATACAATAAGGTTGGCCCAAAGTAAAAAAAAATATTATTTAAATATTATGTGTAGTGGGTTGGTGATGATGTGGAAAGTAAAAAGGGTAAAGATATTTTTAGTGTTGGAGATGAAATCGGGGTTTTTAAGGATTTTTAAGACTATGGGGTGTGGAGGAGTGTAGTCCTCAAAGGATGATCCGTCACGTAGGCGTCCACGTAAGCGGATATGGGGATGGACCTGTAAGAACCGTTCGCGTAATAATGAATAAAATAAACAAATTTTATTAAATTGATTACAATACAGAAAGCTGGAAAAACAAAATACTATTACAACTGAAATAAACAAATACAAGAAAGGAGTAGAAGCAGAATTGACTGAGGCACGTATTCAACACGTTTCCCTTAAAACAAATTCCGAGTCTCCCAGGAGTACTCGTTTTGTTTCCCAGGGTACAACAGCCAGAGCAGTAGTACTGCCGGAGTTCGCCTACAACCCGATGTCTACCTTGAAAGCTGCAAGAAAAAGGATCAGAAAACTCTAGAGAGAAAGTTGAATCTGCTGTTGTGTTGCTGGGTTTTACGTTGTGTCCCTACAGCAAGGTATGGAGCTGTATTTATACAGCTCCAAGTTTGAAACAGCCAAAAACGAATTAAATGAGGGGTTTAAATTGCATTAAATGTCTCCAATGCAATTTAATACGTCATTTAATTCTCAGTCAAAGCTTATTAACTCGTCAGTTACGAAGCTGGACTGAAACTAGACTGTCATTCAATGCTGGAAGCTTCTGCGCGCGCGTGTGTGCGCGCCCAGGTCTGCATGCCCATGCGCGGTGCGTCCTCTTGGCTCACTGCCATGCGCGCATGCGCCACGTCACCATGCGCGGTGCGTCCTCTTGGCTCAAGTCCATGCGCGCGTGCGCCACGTCACCTGTGAGCCTATACGAGCGCGCCACACAGTCGCGCCGTATTGGCTCACTCTGGTGCGCCGCGCACGACACAGCAGGACCCATGCACCATGCGCGCAACCGCGCGCCTCCGTGCCATGTGTACTCGCGCGCGCATGCGCATGACTGCCACGTCATGCGCCGCATCACCTACCATTTGGTCCTTGCAACCCTTGTGCTCCACCACGCGCACGCGGTCAAAAATACAAAGGCGGCTCTCAAGCGCGCGAAGTGCAAAGTGCGCCATCAAAGCGCCACATTGCGCCTCATCGACCACGCCACGCGCGCGCGCGCGCGAGCTTGTGCGAGTTAGGGTGCTCCGCACCCTTCGCGAGGAAACTAGTGTGTGCTTCCATGAAACAATAAGGATGGAGAGTTCCACCTTAAATACCCATTTAAGTTCCATCTCTCCTCCGATGTGGGACAAGGTGCTACTTTCCCTTTTGTTTCAGCATTCAATGTTTCAAACACCCAACTTTGAGCATCGATATCTCATTCATCTTAGTTCGGTTTTGGACGTGGTTTAGTTCGTTGCGAAGCTCTTCCAACATAGAACACAAACCCACAAATAAATACATAAAACCCGCTCATTTTATTATATTTATTTCTAGTCCAAAATAGGAAAAAAATCATTTTCCTATATTTGTGAAAAATACTATTTTCACCTATTTTTCCAACAATCCCCCACATGAAAAATGCTATTTTCATCAAATTTCCAACAATCCCCCCACATGTATGGAAATGGATCTTTTCCTTACACTTTTCAACGATAAACTTCGATAGTTGAGTATTGCAAGATAGGTAGGTTGAAGCCTTTGAACCTTCTTTTGTGAAGCGCACTTAGCTTACTAGCGGTGTGTAGACGCGATATCCTTGAACATACCCCCATTTGTGTAAACGACAATACACTTCACACAATACTCTCCCTGGTTTGGCTAACTCCTCTTTGTCGTGTCCTATTATTGTCCTGGAACACTAGCCTGGTTCTGCGAGAGCTCTAGGATTTGCGCACCCCACAAATCCATTTGAAGCGACCCCACTTCTCTCTAACATAGGTGATTCCGGTGAATCATTAAAAGCATCATGGTTATTTGATTTCCCGAAATCATTAACCTTAATATGCTTATCCTCACTTCAATGTCACTGATTGGAATAGACTAGGAAGTATATTTAACTCCCTTTCAGTTTTGGGGTACTCCCCCACAGTGACTCCGTTTTGGTAATATGATTAAGTTGTCCTATTGAACTTAGATCTTGGGATCTCCAGTCAACTAAGTTAGGTTTCCCTCATGTGTCACACCCCAACCGATGGCGGAATCATCGGGGCGCGGCACTGAGCGAAACAGTTGTCCAGAAGTTTCCACAACAACTATTATTACAAATTCAGTTAAGTGATACGTCCCATACCGTATCCCAAATAAATAAACAAGTTATCATAGAATACAACTAAACAAATAGTACTGTTTCGACAACTCAGATTCAATTTATTACAGACCAAATGTTCAAAAGTACTGCCCAGAGTCATTTAGACTCGTCCGGACAAGATCTACAGACAACTAATGTCATAGATGCTTGATCGAACAACTCCAACGGCTCCATGGCTATAGTTTACTCGCTTCTAGAGACCCCTAGGTAGGCTACGACCTACAACTGCTATATGGGCTCTAAAGCTTTATTATTGCCTCGCTTTCCTAGCAAGTAAGCATCCTAATTACCTGTCACATACGTTAAAATAAAGTCAATACTTAAAATGTAAAGGTGAGCACACAAGTTTGATAATAGCATATAGAGTTCGAATAGTTTACGCATAACCAGACACGTACACAGAGGAAAACGATGCACGTTAATTATCGACATGGGACCATCGGTACCAACGACTGCGGGTTGACCGTCCGAGACGGTTCGCAATACATGATTACCACCGTAATCCATGCAAGTATTTGTCCTTAACAACCCCCGTGTGAACGGGTGCTGAGTCTAAACTATAGTACTATGTTGCTAAGGCAGGTAGATAGCACTCCACGTGTAAACATAATAAACAGCATTCATTTAGTCAAATAGCACATGTGAGTTGGTTAGCGCTCAAATAGTTTGTGTTTGATTGTGATTTGATAGGTAACGTATGTAACACCCAAAAGTGCTAAAAGCAAAAAGGGATCGAGTATACTCACAGTGATTGATTGTGGATTGAAGGGAGCGCTGAGAGTAAGATTAGCCTGAATAGTTTGATAGCATAACGATAAGTAACGCGGAAAAGTAAACAAGTATGGATGGATCGAATGGGCTGGTCGATCGAACGGCAGGTTCGATCGGACGGCCTGTTCGATCGGCTGGTTGGCTCGATCGGCTGAACCATTCGAGTGGATTGTTTCTTCCTCTAGTGTGTTTGTGTTAGAGGATTTGAACTTTTGAAGTTTTTGTTGCAGTATATGAGAACACTGAAGTGTTCCTACCTTTTCAAGTCGTTCGATCGAACAGTTCGTTCGATCGGCTAGCTCACTCGATCGGCTAGGAGCTTCAAGTTAGTCCTCAACTGAATGTCACTCGATCGAACAGTCTGTTCGATCGGCTTACATTCTCTACTACGAACGAGTTGTGAAAATGGTCAAGTGTTGAAGCATAGTATCTCATGATCCGAACAGTAATGTTTACCAATCGAGCGACCCATCTAGTTGAACATTACTTTGTCGATACTATACTTCGAAAGTTTGGAAATGTGGGGCCATGTGCTAGCTGATCGGCTGGTATGTCCGATCGGCTGGGTTGTTTGATCAGCCTAGCCGTTCGGCCAGCATTTCTGACCTGGTCGGCCTTTCGTCTAACACTTGGTTGTTTGTTTATTTGTCATTCTTTTAAGGTAGCTTGACAACGTGTTGAACTATGTTAACCTTCGTTCCTACTGGTTCCCTGGGCTCGAACAGGAATCACCCAAGTCCGGCCGGTGAACGGTTCAGAATGTCGGTTAAGAGTTTAACCGATATCGGGTTAACCTTGTATATAGAATCCGAATCTTGAACCTCTTAACTGTTAGAAAGATTGGTTAGCCGGTTCAAGCTCCGTTTCTATTGATTTGAAAGCATTGAGTGTAAAAGAATTGAAAGAAAGTTGGAAATCCTTCTTTCAATCCTTTACATCATGAAAATGTTTAGATCCATGATGGATCTTAACTTGTTTATGTGGAAATCGGTTAGATCTAAGCTAATCATAGTGGAATGAGGCCAAAACATGATGTTCTTCAAGAACACCATGATGACATCACCCAAGAACACTTAGATCTTGTGATTTCACGCTTAGAATCCAAGTTTTGAAAGATAGAAAGGTGTAGAATCAAGTAATGATTAAGAACGTACAAGATTTAGAGTGAAAACTTACCGGGATTGAGAGAAATCTGAGATAAGGTGAAGAAGATGGCTGGTTCGGTCAGAGCTTTCCAAAAATGGAAAGTATGACAATGACAGCTTTATTTATAGGCTTCCAAAAGAGGAAAGTGGCAGCTGATCGGCTGGGAACTCCGATCGAGTGGGCTGCTCGATCGGCTGGCAAGGTGCTAGCCGATCGGCTGGCTTGTTCGATCAGGATGCTTCCTGTTCGATCCGCCACGCACTTCGGGTATTTTGCGACGATTTTCGACGTTTCGATTTCGATGAACGATGATACGGATACGATAGAGTTCCTAGTCAAATTACTTTTAATCCCAACCACTATATCTAACATACAATCTTCTATAAGTCACGTTTCGATGTCGGTTTCGATTGAGTTCGATTGCTTTTCGAGTTTCGATTCGATTTTCGATTGATTTGCTTGAATACCACACCAAACATAAAGTAAGCACGCACAAGTAACACATAAGGCACACACACGTATAATAATACCACAATTCGCATAATTCGAGTCTCGAGTTCGATTGATTGTCAGATCGGTTTGATTACTGGTTTATCTTTATCGCATTGTTACTTCCTATCATTCACAGTCGTAGATCGGTTCGCGTTAAAACACATTCGATTACTTCGATTCTTGCAGATTACAACACTTACTCCACATAATACAACTAAAACACAAAATCGACTATCTACAGTCAAAGAAAGTCAAAGTTGACTTGGACTTTGACTTTGACTTTGACTTTGACATTCGAAAACACGGGGTGTTACAGCCTCCCCCTGTTTAGGGAATTTCATCCCGAAATTAGGCTCGAAGGCTACACGACACCGTGATTTACCAATTTGATGCTTCAGATCTATTTATTTAAACAACTACGGGTACTTGGCCTTCATGTCGCTTTCGAGTTCCCAAGTGAACTCCGCGCCTCGTTTTCCTTCCCATCGGACCTTCACGATCGGGATGCGAGAGCGCCTGAGCTGCTTGGTTTGGCGATCCATGATTTCGACAGGCTTTTCCACGAAGTGTAATGTTTCGTTGACCTGAAGATCGTCGAGTGGTACGATTAGATCATGATCAGCAAGGCATTTCCGGAGGTTAGAGACGTGGAAAGTCGGGTGGACGTGACTGAGTTCCTCCGGTAATTCGAGTCTGTAGGCGACTTTTCCGATTCTTTCCAGAATCCTAAAAGGTCCAACATATCGATGCGCGAGTTTCCCTTTCTTGCCGAATCGGACTACACCCTTCCAAGGTGATACCTTTAGGAGTACGTAGTCACAAAATTTCAAATTCAAGGGGCTTGCGTCTTTTATCAGCGTAACTTTTCTGTCTGTTCCGAGCTTTTACCAGGTTGTCTCTTATCTGGTGGATTTTGTCAGTCGTTTCTTGTAGAATCTCGGGACCGGTTAGTTGCGAGTGACCGATCTCGTGCCACACAATAGGCGATCGACATCTTCTACCATATAAAGCCTCGAAAGGTGCCATTTGAATGCTGGCATAATGCTGTTATTGTACGAGAATTCGACCAATGGCAGGTGTTTGTTCCAACTTCCACCAAAATCTATAACACACGCTCGGAGCATGTCTTCAAGAGTACGGATTGTTCTTTCAGTCTGTCCGTCGGTTTGAGGGTGGAATGCAGTACTCAGATTAAGCGACGTACCAAGGGCCGCTTGAAACGTTTCCCACAATCGCGAAGTAAACCGAGCGTCGCGGTCTGAAATGATGTCACGAGGCGTACCATGATTACAAATGATCTCGTCGGTGTAGATTTGGGCTAGTCGTTCCACCTTGTAGGCTTCTCGTATAGGCAAAAAGTGGGTTGTTTTCGTTAGATGATCAACTATGACCCAAATACTGTCGTGACCTGATGGCGTGGGCGGGAGCTTCGTTATGAAATCCATAGCTATACTCTCCCACTTCCATATAGGTATCGGCGGTTGTTCGAGTAAGCCAGAAGGTCTTTGATGTTCAGCCTTGACTCTTGCACAAGTTAAGCAGCTTCCAACATACAGAGCGATATCCCTTTTCATACCCGGCCACCAGTACTTATAACGAAGGTCCTGGTACATCTTGTCTGCACCAGGATGAATAGAGTACCGGGATTTGTGGGCTTCGTACATGATAATCTTTCGCAAATCGGTCCGCTTAGGGATCCAAATTCGGTCCAGATAATATAATATCCCATCTGGTTTGCTTACTAACTGAGCTCCATCGTGATAGATCCTTTCTCTCTTCAATGTGCGCTCGTTAAAGCAAGCACGTTGGGCTTCTCGGATGAGGGTTTCGAGGTTGTGCTGTGCTTGGATGTTTCGAGTACTGAGCACGTAACTCTTTCTGCTGAGAGCGTCAGCAACCACATTCGCCTTGCCTGGGTGATAACGAATCTCACAGTCGTAATCATTAAGAAGTTCTACCCATCGGCGTTGACATATATTAAGCTCTCTTTGATTAAAGATGTGTTGTAAACTCCTGTGATCAGTGTAGATTGTACACTTAGTGCCATACAGGTAGGGTCGCCAAATCTTCAATGCAAAGACAACCGCGCCTAGCTCGAGGTCATGGGTTGTATAGTTCTTCTCGTGGATCTTGAGCTGACGAGATGCGTAGGCTATAACCTTATCTCGCTGCATGAGAACACAGCCGAGACCAAGGTTAGAAGCATCACAGTAGACAATGAAGTTGTCGCTTCCGTCGGGCAGTGTAAGAATCGGTGCGTTGCACAGCATATGCTTAAGGGTTTGAAAGGCAGTCTCTTGTGCGTTTCCCCACACAAAAGGCTTGTCCCTATGGGTAAGAGCAGTAAGCGGCACAACGATCTTAGAGAATCCCTCAATGAACCTTCAATAATAGCCCGCTAGTCCGAGAAAAGAACGAACTTCTGACGGGTTCTTAGGCGTAATCCAACTTTTGACAGCTTCAATCCTCGCAGGATCGACATAGATACCCCGACTATTCACTATGTGACCCAGAAACTGAACCTCCTCCAACCAGAATTCGCACTTGGAGAACTTGGCATAGAGTTGGTTCCCCTGGAGTAACTCGAGAACCAAGCGTAGATGTTGCGCGTGTTCGGCTTTCGTTTTGGAATAAATCAAGACATCGTCGATTAACACGATGATGAAACGGTCAAGATAAGGCTTACACACGCGATTCATGAGGTCCATAAAGACCGCGGGTGCGTTGGTTAGACCAAAGGGCATAACAACAAATTCGTAATGGCCATAACGGGTTCGAAAAGCAGTTTTAGGGATGTCTTCCTCTTGAATTCGCAACTGATGGTATCCTGAACGTAGATCGATCTTAGAGAAGCATGCTGCACCTTGTAGTTGATCAAACAAATCGTCAATTCGGGGCAAGGGGTATCGGTTCTTGATGGTTAGCTTATTCAATTCCCGATAGTCGATGCACATCCGGAACGACCCGTCCTTCTTTTTGACGAAAAGGACTGGCGCGCCCCAAGGAGAGGTGCTTGGGCGAATAAATCCTTTTTCGAGTAGTTCCTGGAGTTGATTCGAGAGTTCCCGCATTTCGGATGGAGCGAGTCGATAAGGGGCTTTGGCAACGGGGTTAGCTCCAGGAATGAGATCGATACGAAAGTCGATATCACGACTTGGTGGTAGTCCGGGAAGATCATCAGGTAACACCTGAGGAAATTCACGAACCACTGGAACATCTTTGACTTCAACTTTCTTTTTCTTTCCCTTCTCCGCTACTACGATGTTGGCTAAAAAGGCTCGGTATTCCTTGCGGAGGTACTTGCTGGCTTGAATACATGACATAAGCTTAAGACCTTTCGACGTTGTTTCACCGTATACACATAGGAGATCACCATTTGCGAGCGAGAATCGGATCATCTTTTCAAAGCACACGACTTCAGCATGGTTTTCACGAAGAAAGTCCATGCCTATTATGACATTGAAACTTCCAAGTTGCATCGGAATAAGGTTGATTGGAAAGATGTGGTTGTTGAGTTCGAGAGTACAATCACGAAGTACTGAGTCAACGGCAATAGTTCTCCCTGTAGCAACTTCAACTTCGAATGATGAGGATAGATAAGAGCGCTTACGACTAAGGAGCTTCTCGAATTCAAATGACACAAAGCAGTTATCAGCTCCAGTATCAAACAAACATGATGCATAAATACCATTCACAAGGAACGTACCATTAACCAGGTTGTTATTCGCCTGAGCCTGACGGGCATTGATGTTGAAGGTTCGGGCACGGGCTGTTTGCTGCTGTTGCTGAGGCTGCTGTTGCTGCTGCTGTTGTTGCTGCTGGGGGCTCTTGTTTAACCACCCTGTTTGCGCACCTGTTTGCAAAGTGGTTAGGGTCACCACATGCAAAGCAGACCCGAGCATTGACTGCTGGTGCTGGAGCTGCTTGTTGGCCTTGAGGAGCAGGAAGTAGAGCTTGGTTGACAGTAGTTTGAGCTGGGGCTTGACGAGGACCATAGCGACAGTTCACAGTGAAATGACCGTACAGGTTACAGTGAGCGCAAAAACGACAAGCTAGACCCACTGGATGATGATACGAGCATGTCGGGCAGAGTGGGTGAGGGCCTGTGTATGCACGCTTCGCTGGCGGTGCATTGATCACTGGAGCTGAACGCTGGTGTTGTTGTTGAGCTGGTACTGCTTGTAGGGGAGTAGCAGTGGTTGTGGCAGCACATCTCTTGTTGCTGGAGTTGTTGTTGTTGTGCTTCTTCTTCCTTCTCGATGACTTGGTGGCTTGAGCAGGTGTGTCGGTGGGTGTTGCAGTAGCTTGATGCAGAGACTTGGTTTGCTTATCCCAGAAACCAGACTTGACTCGCTTATCGTTGATCTCAGCGGCGAGTAGGTAGGTTTCTTCAATCGTTGCTGGCTTGGCGGCGTGAACAAAATCGGCTACACAGTCGGGCAGGGATCGAATATACTTCTTGATGGCTTGATCGGAGGTCTTGACTTGATCAGGACAGATGATACTAAGCTGCTTGAAGTGAGCAGTGAGAGCAGCGTTGTCTCCATCCTTCTGCTTGATTCCCCAGAACTCGTCCTCCAGCTTTTGGCGTTCATGAGGAGGGCAGAATTCTTCGATCATGATCGCTTTCAACTCCTTCCATGATAGCCCGTAAGCTGCATCATTTCCGCGCTTGTTTCGTTCGGCCGTCCACCAGTCTAGAGCTCGAGACTGAAAGACGCCTGTAGCATTAAGAGTACGGAGATGCTTAGGACATCCGCTCTGGCGCAGAGTGACTTCGACCGAGTCAAACCAGTGAAACATGGCTGTTGGACCATCTTCGCCAGTGAACTCTTTTGGTCCGCATGCTTTGAACTGCTTGAAGTTGAAAGCAGCCTTTCTGGAATCTTTAGAGATCTCAGTTCGGGATTCTTCTGACGACTTGCTAGCGTTTTCATACACCTCACTTACAGCTTTCGCCACGGTTTTGGAGATGATAGCAGCGAGGCGTCGGTCCCTCTTTTCTTGGCGGGTCAGACGTTGATGGGATCCAGACGATGACATGGTCTGCAACAGACATCGTCACAGGACTCAACACAACGTATTCGAATCTCACCTCACACGTCTACTACTATCTAAAGCTTAGAATCACGTCGAAACACATATTACGTAAACACATATGCACAAAACCACAGATGCACGTAAGCACAGAAGCACATAAGCACAAAGTTACATAAACACAAAAGCACGTAACCATTTAATCACAGAGGCAGGTAATACCACATAGTTCCCTATAAGCACACATAGTTTTCTGACTGCCTCAAGATCTTATTATTCAAAGCTTGCGTGTCGTTTGTATAACATATCGCGTAGCATCGTAGAGTATAGTCTAACTTAGTCGTATAGCACAGTATAGTATGATATCGTCTAGATTTGCGGTATCTGGATATTGAGTTGGGATAGAATAGCAAATACGATCCGTGTGTGTTGTTTGAAATGACAGCATAATCGAATAACATCCCAAAACATAAGCATAAAACAGAGAAAGCAAACATAAACACTAAACAGAGAAGCACACATAAATACATAAAATCAACGAGTCATCAGAGTAGGCGGTTGCGGTTCTCAGAATCGAACACATAAAAATCGAGGGACAGATTGTCTGCGGCTACTAGACATCGACTAACCAAGGCAACTCGACTATTCACAGTAAACTTGTCATCACTTTCGACTCTAGAGGTCGTGTTTCTGCCTCGATTCTTGGGCATTCCACACGCGTTCCCTAGGTCATACTTGTGAGTTCAGGTTGTTGGAGTCCGTCGAAGCCTTGGTGAGATAGATAAAGTTTAGAACAAACTGCTAAGGTTAGGATCTCACCCCTTGGCTTAGCAATTTCTTCCTTGTTTTTAGTAGATTTAAGAAGAATTTCCATCAAAATAAGGGTTTCACTCCTGATTTGGTATAATTCTCCTTATATGAAAGTGAAAATAATAGGATAAGCATGAACAAATGAATAAAATCAACATAAGTCAGCCAAATTAGTCGGGAGTTTACGGTTTTCACACCTATTCCTGACTGAATCGCCTGACGTTAGTTAAAATTTCGGGTGCAGTGATTGTAAAGGATTACAGAATAAAGCACATAAACGGGGTCTGATGGTTCCTAACTATAGTCTAGGTCTCTAAGATAGCGACCCGGACTAGGTTGTGTCCGCCTAATTCCCTATAGTTATGGCTCTGATACCAATCTGTCACACCCTAACCGATGGCGGAATCATCGGGGCGCGGCACTGAGCGAAACAGATTGTCCAGAAGTTTCCACAACAACTATTATTACAAATTCAGTTAAGTGATACGTCCCATACCGTATCCCAAATAAATAAACAAGTTATCATAGAATACAACTAAACAAATAGTACTGTTTCGATAACTCAGATTCAATTTATTACAGACCAAATGTTCAAAAGTACTGCCCAGGGCCATTTAGACTCGTCCGGACAAGATCTACAGACAACTAATGCCATTGATGCTTGATCGAACAACTCCAACGGCTCCATGGCTATAGTTTACTCGCTTCTAGAGACCCCTAGGTAGGCTACGACCTACAACTGCTAGATGGGCTCTAAAGCTTTATTATTGCCTCGCTTTCCTAGCAAGTAAGCATCCTAATTACCTGTCACATACGTTAAAATAAAGTCAATACATAAAATGTAAAGGTGAGCACACAAGTTTGATAATAGCATATAGAGTTCGAATAGTTTACGCATAACCAGGCACGTACACAGAGGAAAACGATGCATGTTAATTATCGACATGGGACCATCGGTACCAACGACTGCGGGTTGACCGTCCGAGACGGTTCGCAATACATGATTACCACCGTAATCCATGCAAGTATTTGTCCTTAACAACCCCCGTGTGAACGGGTGCTGAGTCCAAACTATAGTACTATGTTGCTAAGGCAGGTAGATAGCACTCCACGTGTAAACATAATAAACAGCATTCATTTAGTCAAATAGCACATGCGAGTTGGTTAGCGTTGAAATAGTTTGTGTTTGATTGTGATTTGATAAGTAACGTATGTAACACCCAAAAGTGCTAAAAGCAAAAAGGGATCGAGTATACTCACAGTGATTGATTGTGGATTGAAGGGAGCGCTGAGAGTAAGATTAGCCTGAATAGTTTGATAGCATAACGATAAGTAACGCGGAAAAGTAAACAAGTATGGATGGATCGAATGGGCTGGTCGATCGAACGGCAGGTTCGATCGGACGGCCTTTTCGATCGGCTGGTTGGCTCGATCGGCTGAACCATTCGAGTGGATTGTTTCTTCCTCTAGTGTGTTTGTGTTAGAGGATTTGAACTTTTGAAGTTTTTGTTGCAGTATTTGAGAACACTAAAGTGTTCCTACCTTTTCAAGTCGTTCGATCGAACGGTTCGTTCGATCGGCTAGCTCACTCGATCGGCTAGCTCACTCGATCGGCTAGGAGCTTCAAGTTAGTCCTCAACTGAATGTCACTCGATCGAACAGTCTGTTCGATTGGCTGGCATTCTCTACTACGAACGAGTTGTGAAAATGGTCAAGTGTTGAAGCATAGTATCTCATGATCCGAACAGTAATGTTTACCAATCGAGCGACCCATCTGGTTGAACATTACTTTGTCGATACTATACTTCGAAAGTTTGGAAATGTGGGGCCATGTGCTAGCCGATCGGCTGGCCCGGTCGATCGGTTGGTATGTCCGATCGGCTGGGCTGTTTGATCAGCCTAGCCGTTCGGCCAGCATTTCTGACCTGGTCGGCCTTTCGTCTAACACTTGGTTGTTTGTTTATTTGTCATTCTTTTAAGGTATCTTGACAATGTGTTGAACTATGTTAACCTTCGTTCCTACTGGTTCCCTGGGCTCGAACAGGAATCACCCAAGTCCGGCCGGTGAATGGTTCGGAATGTCGGTTAAGAGTTTAACCGATATCGGGTTAACCTTATATATAGTATCCGAATCTTGAACCTCTTAACTGTTAGAAAGATTGGTTAGCCGGTTCAAGCTCCGTTTCTATTGATTTGAAAGCATTGAGTGTAAAAGAGTTGAAAGAAAGTTGGAAATCCTTCTTTCAATCCTTTACATCATGAAAATGTTTAGATCCATGATGGATCTTAACTTGTTTATGTGGAAATCGGTTAGATCTAAGCTAATCATAGTGGAATGAGGCCAAAACATGATGTTCTTCAAGAACACCATGATGACATCACCCAAGAACACTTAGATCTTGTGATTTCACGGTTAGAATCCAAGTTTTAAAAGATAAAAAGGTGTAGAATTAAGTAATGATTAAGAACGTACAAGATTTAGAGTGAAAACTTACCGGGATTGAGAGAAATCTGAGATAAGGTGAAGAAGATGGCTGGTTCGGTCAGAGCTTTCCAAAAATGGAAAGTATGACAATGACAGCCCTATTTATAGGCTTCCAAAAGAGGAAAGTGGCAGCCGATCGGCTGGGAACTCCGATCGAGTGGGCTGCTCGATCGGCTGGCAAGGTGCTAGCCGATCGGCTGGCTTGTTCGATCAGGATGCTTCCTGTTCGATCCGCCACGCACTTCGGGTATTTTGCGACAATTTTCGACGTTTCGATTTCGATGAACGATGATACGGATACGATAGAGTTCCTAGTCAAATTACTTTTAATCCCAACCACTATATCTAACATACAATCTTCTATAAGTCACGTTTCGATGTCGGTTTCGATTGAGTTCGATTGCTTTTCGAGTTTCGATTCGATTTTCGATTGGTTTGCTTGAATACCACACCAAACATAAAGTAAGCACGCACAAGTAACACATAAGGCGCACACATGACGGGTGGTCCTTTGGACAACCCTTAAGTATGTTAAAACATGAAATAATCCTCCATTTAGCCGTGTAATTATCTTGAATTAGATAACTACGATGCTTATGTTTCAGGTGCAAATTAGGAGATAAGCGATGGATAAAAGGCAGCTTATGGATGCTTTGGTGGAAACGGGTCGAGAGAAGAACACAAGACAAAACAAAGAAGTGAAGGCAGCTTGGTACCGTAAATTACGGTACCACCGTAATTTACGGTGACCCATTTTCTCATTTCTGCTGCACCGTAAACCAGGCTTGACTCACCGTAACACTTTGATGACCACCGTAAATTACGGTGGAGCCGTAATTTACGGTGGTGCCTGAACGTGAAAAGTGTAACTGCCATAATATATTCGTTTTTTGTGTGTCTTTTGGTATTATCTCATCATTGACGGTTCTTGGAGACTTGGGAGGCGAATTTGGAGTATTTGCTTGCTTTGTGAACAATTCTAAACATTCGGTTTGTGTTTTTAATTCGTATGAACACTAGATTAATGTTGATGATGATTCACCGAGCCATGTCCGGCTAAACTCTTCGGTGATCATCTTAGGTGAATGTTTCTAAGACTTTTGTGTGTTAAATTTCTGCATTTCTAGAATGATATCTTGTGTTGCTTGAATGTCATGGTGTATGTTTGATTGATTGTAGCGTGTTAATCTATATTACAATTTCTAGTCTCGATCGTACGTTCTTGGTGCCGTTGGCAACCGAGATATCACGGGAAGGGTTAGGGTTGGTTATTGGTTAATAGGTCATCGGGAAACAACCTCGCATTATCTAATCCGAGTACTTTGTTCCCTTTTATCACTTCAATCACACATACACGAGTTATGTCTATGTAACTCTTTCTAGTGAAATTGCACACAACTGTTCGAAGAAACTGAAACCTAGGGTGATCACTGTTTTCTCCTAATTGTCTACAACCAACTTTGATTTGAATTAGTTCTTAATCTAGTTTTCCAAAACAACAATCCACAATCTTGCATTTTAATTTTCTGCAATTTAGTTTAATTTTAGTATAAATACAAAGCTACACAATCAACACATTTTCCACATACTCCCTGAGTTCGATACCCTACTACCACTAACTACAGTTGTTTAGGGATTAAATTTGCGTGACCCACGACATCACGTCAAATTTTGGCGCCGTTGCCGGGGAGTAGTGCGCAACGTGTGTTAGTTTAATAGTTTTGTTTGTTATTTTCGGGTTTACGCTGGTTGTGTTTAGTGTGCAGGTACTTCAGGTGTATGCATACTAGAGGCTCTCAAAGGTCATCACCACTATCGTTTGATCCGGAAATTGAAAGAACGCTAAGACAAAACCGAGTTTTAGTAAGAGAAAACAAAATCATTGGTTCACCTACTTCACCCATTACACCGAGAAACATCATGGCTGATTCTCAGATTCCACTTACAACCAGTCAAACAACCTCATCCTTTATACCTACTTCCACCCAACCATCACCAAACACTACATTACCTAATACCACCGCTGGATTTACACCAACCAATTCCACTCAACCAATCACCACTCAAAATGAGCCTACCATCACTTACGATCCATCCACCACAATCCCACCATTATCTCACTTCTTTCCCCCAACTACGGGTCAATCATCATCTACCTTCACAATTGCACCCAATTCAACTATTGTGCATACTACCCCATCCTTTAGACCACAACAATCGGGTTTTCAGTATTCAAACATTCCATTTGGGCAAACTTCAGGAATTCAAGGGGGTGGTTATGATGAGGGATTCGAAGACTTTGAGGGGTATGAAGATGATGGGTATGGTTATGGAGATTATGGTGATCAAGGAGATTTTGGGTACGTTCAGAGTCAATCGCAAGGGATGGCGAGTGTTGGTGGAATGCAACATCAACAACTTATACCACAACACATTCGGCCAAGACCACAAGGGCCACCAATGCCACAACCGATTCCATTGCAACAGGTCCGGCCACAACATGTACACCAACAACCATTTCAAAGACCGCCTCAGCGCCCACCGATGCGACCACAACAGTTTCAACAACCGATCGCACCACAAGGGCAAGTACCAAGACCGAATGGGCCGATTATTCCGAGAGGTAGGTATGGTGTGCCACGAAGACATCTTAGAGAACAAGCAAGGGGAATAGAGGCACATTTCAGGCCAATCATTACTCAAAACCCCTCACCGGTGGTTATCCCTCACAACAACCAAGGGAGAACTTTTGAAGTAAGAACAAACTCGTTGCAAAGTTTACCGAAGTATAAAGGGTTAGCAACGGAGGAGCCGTATTTCCATCTAGAGGCCTATGACTCAATTTGCAACACTTTTGGGAGTCAAGGTTTTTCGGCCGATGAAGTCAAGTTAGTCTTATTTCAGTTTTCTTTGGAGGATAAGGCAAAGAAGTGGTTCTACACTTTGCCTTCGGCATCAATATATACATGGGGGGAGATGCAACAAACCTTTTTGGATGAATTCTATACCGCCCAAAAGACTAATGATGCACGGAAGGGGTTGAGAAGCTTTCAACAACAACACGGTGAGATGTTCCATGAGGCGTTTGAGCGTTTTAACATGATGATTAAAAACTGCCCTCATCATGGGATTGAGTTATGGGAGTTAATGAACGCTTTTCATGAGGGGTTAAGTGCCGAAGATGCACGGGATTTAATGTCTATCACCGGAGGGACATTTGGAACGAATTATGAGAATGAAGATTGGGAGTTTTTGGAGAGTATGGCAACTACATCAAAAAGGAAAGCCCAAGCTTCGAGGAGAGCTCGACCGACAACTAACCGACCACAAGTGCATGCCATAGATGAAGGTAATGTTCAAACTACTAATCAAATTTATGATGTGTGTGCTTTGTGTAATGAAATAGGTCACGCGGCTGAAAATTGCCAAGGAATGTTGGAAGGGCAATATGAGGAAGTTCATGCGGTCCAAGGTCAAGGCCAAGGAGGAGGTGGTAGGAACTACAATAACATGAATTCTAATACCTACCACCCCGGGTTGAGGAATCACCCGAACTTTAGATATGGGAACCCGTCAAATCAAGCGAACCCAAATTTTCAAGGTAGCCAAGGTAATTTTGGTTCACGGCCATCTTATAATAACCAAGGTGGGTACCGGGGCGGAAATAATCAAGGGTATCAAAAACAATACCAAACGGGTCAAGATCAAGGGAGATCTTCGGGTGGAAATGAGGTGATGGAGATGCTTAAAAGCATGCAATTGGAAATGCAAAAGCGAAATCAACTTGATGAAGTGCGGATGCAAAAAGATGAGGTTCGCGATAAAAGCATCCAGTCACTAACGACTCAAATGGGGCAATTAGCAACCGATGTGGCGGAACTAAAGAAAGGTAAGGGTCAACTTCCAAGCGACACAAAGGTAAACCCTTCACATGGTTCGTCACGAAGTAATGTTAATATTAACCATGTTAGTGTGTTAAGAAGTGGTAAAGAGTTTAAGGCCAATTTGTCACCCGAATTGGTCGAGGGGGTGGTTGAGGACATCACGGGAATGGAAAGTGATGATGAACTTTCACCGGTTAAACCAAAAGAAATAACTATTAAAAAACCGGGGTTGGGTGAAAGTGAAAAGAATGAAAGTGAAAAGATAGAGGGTGAACCGAGTCAAGTTCCATTCCCATCGGCTTTACTTGACCCGGGAAAGAAAAATTTTATTGTGTCAAGGGGTCCTCAAAAAGAGGAAATGTGGGATATGTTCAAACAAGTTAAAATAAATCTCCCACTTCTTGATGCAATAAAACAAGTTCCCGCTTATGCAAAATTTTTAAAAGAATTATGCACACAAAAGAGGCAAAACAAGAAAAAAGTGCCTAAGCGGGTAGATTTGACCGGGCAAGTGAGTGCGGTGTTGAATGGGGAGCTTCCTCCTAAGCTCCAAGATCCAGGCACGCCATTGATTAATGTACAAGTTGGTAATTTTCAAATGGCTAAGGCGTTGCTAGATCTTGGAGCCGGAGTTAGCATTTTACCGGGGGGATTATACGACCAATATGACTTTGGTCCATTAGCACGGGTGGAGATGACGGTTGTTTTGGCCGATTTGTCTCATAAGTTGCCCCGGGGTATGGTTCAAAATGTTATTGTTAAAATTGATGAGTTTTACTACCCGGTGGACTTTTTGGTTTTGGACTACTCATCGGCGGACCCTAAACAACAACAGAACATAATTTTGGGTCGGCCATTTTTAAGCACCGCACATGCTATTATCGATTGTAGATTTGGTACGGTTGATATGGCATTTGGAAATCGAAAAATGCGTTTAAATGTTTTCACTAACAATTCTAATGCTAACGGTGTTGATGAGTGTTTTATGGCAGACATAGTAGATGGATGTAACCCGCATGAGTATGAGGAGGATGGTTTGGATATTTGCCTGTGTGACTTTTCTGAACAGGTACATGCTTATGCACTACGGGTTGAAGAGGAAGCACAAGATGTGATGGCGATGAAAGAAGGTAGACCACCATGGACTCATCAATTCGAGGGTCTACCGGTGGAAATCGATTCGGGTACCAAACCATCGTTGGAGGAACCACCAAGGTTAGAGCTCAAGGACTTGCCCGGCCACTTGAAGTATGTATTTTTAGGGGATAATGACACTTTGCCGGTCATTATTGCCTCTAATTTGGAAGTGGCACAAGAGCAAGCCTTGATGGAGGTGTTAAAAGCAAACAAGGGTGCTATTGGATGGACGATTGCCGATCTTAAAGGAATTAGTCCATCTATCGTCATGCACAAAATTATCACAACCGAAGATGCCAAACCGACACGAGAAGCTCAAAGGCGGTTGAACCCGAACCTAAGGGAGGTAGTAAAAAAGGAGGTAATTAAATGGTTGGATGCGGGAATTATCTATCCGATTTCGGATAGTGCTTGGGTGAGTCCCACCCAAGTTGTGCCTAAGAAGGCCGGCATTCAAGTAGTCAAGGACGAAAGTGGTGAACAAATTGCCACCCGACCGGTTACCGGATGGCGGGTGTGTATTGACTACCGAAAACTGAATGCCGCCACTTCTAAGGACCATTTCCCGCTACCTTTTATTGACCAAATTATTGAAAAATTGTCGGGTCAAAAATATTATTGCTTCTTAGATGGGTATTCGGGTTATAATCAAATTGCCATACACCCGGATGACCAACACAAGACCACCTTCACATGCCCATATGGCACCTTTGCCTTTAGGCGAATGCCGTTTGGGTTGTGTAATGCTCCGGCAACTTTTCAACGATGTATGATGAGTATTTTCTCGGACATGGTTGGAGAGTCGCTCGAAGTGTTCATGGATGATTTTTCCATTTTTGGCACCACTTTTGATGCTTGTCTCAACGAATTGCAAAAGGTTTTAAAAAGGTGCGTTGAGAAAAATTTGGTGCTAAGTTGGGAGAAAAGTCACTTCATGGTGCAAGAGGGCATTGTGTTGGGACATGTGATTTCGGAAAGGGGGATGGAGGTGGATAAGGCAAAGATACGGGTAATTTCATCATTGCCACCTCCTAAAAATGTTAAGGGTGTACGGTCATTCTTGGGACACGCGGGTTTTTATCGACGTTTCATTAAGGGTTTTAGTGTTATCACCAAACCCTTATGCAATTTGTTATTAAAAGATGTCCCGTTTGACTTTACTAATGAATGTATGCAAGCGTTTACTGTTTTGAAGGAACATTTGGTCAAGGCGCCTATCTTGCAACCACCTGATTGGTCAAAGCCGTTCGAGATAATGTGTGATGCAAGCGATACCACTATTGGTGCAGTTTTGGGTCAACGGGTTGACAAGAAGCCGGTGGTTATTTACTATGCAAGCAAAACTTTATCCGAAGCGCAACTTAATTACACCACAACCGAGAAGGAGTTACTAGCGGTGGTGTATGCTTTGGATAAGTTTCGCTCGTATATTTGGGGAAGCAAGGTAGTGGTTTACTCGGATCATAGTGCGGTTCGGTACTTGATGGAGAAAAAGGATGCAAAGCCGCGGTTGATTCGGTGGGTCTTATTGTTACAAGAGTTTGATCTTGAGATCCGAGACAAAAAGGGATGTGAGAATGTTGTCGCGGATCATTTGTCCCGAATCCCGTTGGAAGGTGTAGATGATGCAAGTGAAATCAATGAACGGTTCCCCGATGAACAATTGTTGGCCGTTTCTACTTATGTTGCCCCTTGGTATGCTCATTATGTTAACTATTTGGCCAAGGGTGCGATTCCAAATCATTGGACTAAGAAGAGACGACAACAGTTTTCTAGTCAAGTGAAGCAATATATATGGGACGAACCCGACTTGTTCAAAATCGGGGCTGATCAAGTGATAAGAAGATGTGTTCCCGAAACTGAAGTTTTAGAGATATTGACCCATGCTCATTCATCCGCATGTGGGGGCCATTTTAGTGGGAATAAGACAGGCTATCGGGTGTTATCGAGTGGGTTTTATTGGCCCACGATTTTCAAGGATGCTCGTGAGTATGCCCGAAATTGCATCAATTGTCAAAGAATGGGAAGCATTTCGAAACGTGATGAAATGCCGTTGCAACCAATTTTGGTAGTGGAGGTATTTGATGTTTGGGGAATAGACTTCATGGGTCCTTTCCCAAACTCAAATGGGTTTTTATACATATTGGTTGCGGTTGATTATGTGTCGAAATGGATTGAAGCTATTGCCACAAGGACCAACGATCATTCCGTTGTATGTAAGTTTGTGCAATCCAACATTTTTTCTCGTTTCGGTGTACCTCGGGTGATAATAAGTGATGGTGGTTCACATTTTAAAAATTTCAATTTTGGAAAGTTGTTGAAGAGATATAGTGTGAATCACCGTGTGGCTACACCGTACCACCCACAAACAAGTGGTCAAGTGGAGGTATCTAACCGGCAGATCAAAGAAATTCTAATGAAAACGGTTAGAACGGATAGGAAAGATTGGTCAAGCAAGCTTGATGATGCATTGTGGGCATATCGCACGGCTTTCAAAACCCCACTTGATACCACTCCGTATCGAATGGTTTACGGGAAAGGATGTCATTTGCCTATGGAGTTGGCACATAGGGCATATTGGGCAATTAAAACAGTGAATGCGGACTATGATGAAGCGGGTCGGGCGAGGAAGCTTCAACTGAATGAAATTGAAGAGATAAGGGACCAAGCGTATGAGTGTGCATCCGCATACAAAGACAAACTGAAAAAGGTTCATGATGCGAAGATAAAGAAGAAGAACTTTGAAGTGGGTCAAAAAGTGTGGTTATACAATTCAAGGTTGAAAATGTTCGCGGGGAAACTAAAGAGCAAGTGGATGGGCCCTTATGTTGTCCGACGAGTGGGAAGGTTCGGAGATGTTGACATTCAAGACGAGCGAACATTGAAACAACAAACGGTGAACGGTCACAGGTTAAAGCCGTATTTGGATGGCAATGACATCAACAACTTGGAGCTTGACAAAGCGGGCTACATCCTACGCCCAGTTGAGGAGGAACAATCGTAAGAGGCCCAGGTTTGGTGATTGTGTACATAGTAGTTTTGTTTTGTTTTGTTTGTATAGTTGCATAATTGCCATAGTTCCTCGAAGTCCGTGTTCGAAACAAGTGTGGGAAGTTCGGGTCGCGAATTGCTCTTACATCGTGTTGAGGACAACACGGGATTTTTGAGGGGGTAGGATGATTTTCCAAGTTTTTGAAATAATTAAAAAACATAAAAAAATCGAAAAATTTTAAAAATCTAAAAAAAATTAGTCACATAAACTTCAAAGTTTTACCAAAATGGACATGCCCAGTGTCCACCGTAAATTACGGTGGAGCCGTAATTTACGGTGGTTGTTAAAAATTTTTTGAATTTTATGGTGAAAACCTCCTGTTTTACGGTGAAAAGGGAAGCCCAGAGTTTACCGTAAATTACGGTAATGCCGTAATTTACGGTGGTGAAAAAATTGGGTGAGGTTTACGGTGGAAACAGCCTGAATTACGGTGCATTTTTGTCATCCAGGTTTCACCGTAATTTACGGTGAGACCGTAAATTACGGTACGCAGCAAATGTGTTTCCGTCGGTTCAGTTCCGTGTTTATAAAAAAAAAAAAAAATATAAAAAAACCCGAAAATAAACAATCATATTCACGTGCATTATACCCTAACCACTCATTCATTCTTCACCTTTCCACTTCTTCTTCTCCAAAGACCCCACAAACTTCATAGTTCTTCTTCCACCTTCTTCTCTTCATAAAATCCTCAATCTTTGCCCAAATCAAGTGGAGTTTTGGTCTAAATTGGCTAAATTTTCACGAGCTTCGTGATTGTGAGGAGGAATTTCAGAGAAAACGTGGTTTTGGGGTCGAAGTTTGAAACCCTAGGTTGAGATAATTTGGGGGTTTTTGGATTTTTAGTTTCACAAGCATCCTCTCATCTTGAAACAAGGTATGAACACTTATTTTACTATATTATGGAGATGCATTGTGAAAAACAAGGTGATTTAGGTTATATGTTCTTGCCCACTTGTTTGTTGCTAGGATATGAGTATGAAATTGTTATTGAACATGGTTGATGGTTGTAGATGTAGGAAATATGGTTAAAGTAGTGAACTTTTGGGATGTTCTACATTGTAGAGACACCATGCCCAATTTTTGAAAATTCTTGATATATTTTGGGTTCACTAAAATCTACAACCATGGCAACAAGCAAGTGTGGGGATGATTTGTGGAGAGAATGCTAATTTTTGTGTTGTTTTGTTGTTTCTTCATGTGTGTAGAAATGGCAAAGACAAAGGAAAAGCCGGGTTCAAGTTCGTCTTCGTCAAGAGGCAAGGGCAAGGAGAAGGAGCAGCCATCGAAGAAGAGGCAATATCTTGGTAGGGTTAGTGAAAGCGAGGAAGAGGAAGAGATGCAGTTAGACCCAAGTGATAAACCGGTGTGGAATTCGGGGTCGTTGGATGACCAACCCGAAATTTGGCAGCCAACTCTGTATAACGACTGCATGAACAAGTTAAAGAATAAAGCGGCCGCATTCATCTGTGAAAGAGATGTTGATGAGCCTCAGTTGGGCCAGTTCGGGGTGTATGACAAGTTCCGTGCTTTGGGTTGGGAAGGAGCACTCAAGTGTTGGGATAAGGATAAGAGCAATTTGTTTTTGACTGAGATTCAGGAGTGGATGGCAACGCTTAAATGTCACAACTTCCACAGGCCATCACAAATGAAGTTGGTTGGGACGGTACATGGGGTACCAGTTGAAATGTCATTCGATACGTTGAAGAAGTTGGGAAAATATGATAGCCTTCCAACTAGGGAGTACATGATTCCCACGCTTGATGATTTATTGCTCAAACCCGAGAAGCACGTGACATGGAACAGTATGTTGGCGGATTTGTTTTTGCCCGGTAGGTATGGTGGCGTGTTGTACCGAAAAAATCTGAAGATAGAAGCCAAGCTCTTGCATACGATCTGTTTACTTAATGTCATCCCAAGGAGAGGGGATAAAGAACAGGTGAGGTTTCCAGAGATACCTGTTCTGTATTCATTGATGCACGGGTCCCCACGGTTTCCAATACGCTACCTGATTATGCACCATTTGTGGATATGCCGGAACAAATACGGGAGAGACATTGTCCCGTACTGCCGCATCATAACGGGCTTAATGAAACAGCAGAAGGCACTCACATCTGAAGACCGCGGTTTAACGAAAAGACACTTGCCTTTTACTTTGGATAGGTTGGGAAACGTTTGGACATACACTTCGTCTGAACGTTATCACAAGCTGAAATCGGAGGGTCAACGGTGGAGGGCGTTGAAATTAGGTGCAAGGGAGTTGTTACCGGGAGAACCGGATGAACCTGAAAGCGATGAAGAGTTAATTCCGAGTGGGGATGATGATTACGCAGACGAGCCAACGGGTGGTGCAAATGTTGGTTTTGGGGCTTTTCATGGTGGTCATGGTGGCACATTTTACGACTATGCGCAGCAACCATATGAGCCGGGGTGGGCTTATAGTGGTTCAATGCAGGAGGTGATCGAGAGCCAACGCCCGCCGGCGGCCATCTTTGATACTTGGTCGGGTTCGGAGAGGTCGTTATTTGATCAAGGCACGCGGAATAGCGCTAGTATTGAGCGGGCGCTTAAACATAGCTTCGACCGCAATGAATCATGGCACCGGACCCACGCATATTCGCAGGAGGTGGAAATGAATAACCGATATCACGATGATCAGATGAGGCGGATGCATGCGGACTGGCATGCTGGGAGGCCGGTGGTTGAGGATCCACAACATGTGGATTATGCCTCATTGCCACCGTATGATGGCAGCGTTTCGTATCCGACCCCACAACTCCACCATTCTCAGTGGCTTGATCCAAGACGGCAAGAGGGACCACAACAACAAGAGGGAAGCAGTAGCGGCTCGTTCGGGTTTGGAGAATGGAGCGATATGATGTCGTCTATTTTTGGGCCCCCAGGACCGCGTTATTATTGATCAGGTGGTATTCTCTCTTGTATAGTTTGTATATATTTGTTGGTTTATGTTGATTATGGTGGGAGGATGGGTGGTGATTGATCATATGATTGATTGTTGGGTTTGGTTGGTTGGTGGTGTTGTGTTTAAAATGAAAAACATAAAAAAAAATATAAAATGAAAAAAATACAAAAAAAAAAGAAATTTGGGGTTTGAGATGAGAAGCTTCTTGTGGATGTTGATTGAAGTAGTGATCAAAACCTCCCAAGCCATACATTGGGGACAATGTATCCCAAGTGTGGGGATGGGGGGAATTTTTTGAAGATTTTTGAAAAAATTTTAAGCCGAGCAAAACAATGTGAAATCTTGTCGCCCCAATTTATCCCCAAGTCAATACACCGGCAACCCTTATTACCCTTTTCATTCTTGGTAAGAGTTGTAGCCACACGTGCATATAAATAATCTTTGATGAGAGTGGCTACGGGTGGGGGTGTGTTAGAACTTGTGCTTGAATGCAATTTGAATCTTTGTTAGACATGAATGTAGAAAGGATAAGGGCATTAGGTAGCCTCGTCGGTTGTGTGAGTGAGTGTGGGATTTGGGGGGTTGGACCTCATAAGTTATATATATGAGCATGGTAGTGAGAGGGGCGGGGGTTTGGTCATTTAGTTGCCCAATTTTGTGCCTAAAGCCTATCATTTGTTTCCCTTAGCTACTTACTTGAAAATGTACCCAAATTTGACCCGGTCTTATAGCATTAGTGATATAATTAGTAGTTTATGAGTTTGAAATAGTCATGGTTAGTGTATTATCGTATTGTGTGATTGAAAAAAAAAATGAAAAGAAAAAAAAAATGAAGAAAAAAAAAAAAAAAAAAAAAAGAAGGTTTCATTGTCTTGTATATAGTAGTATGCATTGTTAATTGTTTTTGGTAGTTGTAATAAAAAGACCGGGTCGAATTTTCGCTACTCATATATATTCCATTTCCTACCCATACACCTAGCCACGTTACAACCTTTAAGCCCCTTTGATTTGCATTCATGTTTGACCCATTATTGGAGAATGATTGATTCAGGTACAAGCTTATGATTGTGCAACCACCCGTTTGCCTAGTGTGTGCCTAGCTTATCTTTGCTAGTTTCCATTTGTAGCCGAGAGGAGAGAATTTGTGAGGGGTGTATTGCTTGGGGCATTAAAAAGGGGTTGGTAAAGAAATTGCATGAGTTGTTTGGCTTGATTTGATCACTTGTTTCGAAGCTATGTTGATGAGTTGCTTGGGACAAGCAACGGTTAAGTGTGGGGATGTGACGGGTGGTCCTTTGGACAACCCTTAAGTATGTTAAAACATGAAATAATCCTCCATTTAGCCGTGTAATTATCTTGAATTAGATAACTACGATGCTTATGTTTCAGGTGCAAATTAGGAGATAAGCGATGGATAAAAGGCAGCTTATGGATGCTTTGGTGGAAACGGGTCGAGAGAAGAACACAAGACAAAACAAAGAAGTGAAGGCAGCTTGGTACCGTAAATTACGGTACCACCGTAATTTACGGTGACCCATTTTCTCATTTCTGCTGCACCGTAAACCAGGCTTGACTCACCGTAACACTTTGATGACCACCGTAAATTACGGTGGAGCCGTAATTTACGGTGGTGCCTGAACGTGAAAAGTGTAACTGCCATAATATATTCGTTTTTTGTGTGTCTTTTGGTATTATCTCATCATTGACGGTTCTTGGAGACTTGGGAGGCGAATTTGGAGTATTTGCTTGCTTTGTGAACAATTCTAAACATTCGGTTTGTGTTTTTAATTCGTATGAACACTAGATTAATGTTGATGATGATTCACCGAGCCATGTCCGGCTAAACTCTTCGGTGATCATCTTAGGTGAATGTTTCTAAGACTTTTGTGTGTTAAATTTCTGCATTTCTAGAATGATATCTTGTGTTGCTTGAATGTCATGGTGTATGTTTGATTGATTGTAGCGTGTTAATCTATATTACAATTTCTAGTCTCGATCGTACGTTCTTGGTGCCGTTGGCAACCGAGATATCACGGGAAGGGTTAGGGTTGGTTATTGGTTAATAGGTCATCGGGAAACAACCTCGCATTATCTAATCCGAGTACTTTGTTCCCTTTTATCACTTCAATCACACATACACGAGTTATGTCTATGTAACTCTTTCTAGTGAAATTGCACACAACTGTTCGAAGAAACTGAAACCTAGGGTGATCACTGTTTTCTCCTAATTGTCTACAACCAACTTTGATTTGAATTAGTTCTTAATCTAGTTTTCCAAAACAACAATCCACAATCTTGCATTTTAATTTTCTGCAATTTAGTTTAATTTTAGTATAAATACAAAGCTACACAATCAACACATTTTCCACATACTCCCTGAGTTCGATACCCTACTACCACTAACTACAGTTGTTTAGGGATTAAATTTGCGTGACCCACGACATCACGTCAACACACACGTATAATAATACCACAATTCGCATAATTCGAGTCTCGAGTTCGATTAATTGTCAGATCGGTTTGATTACTGGTTTATCTTTATCGCATTGTTACTTCCTATCATTCATAGTCGTAGATCGGTTCGCGTTAAAACACATTCGATTACTTCGATTCTTGCTGATTACAACACTTACTCCACATAATACAACTAAAACACAAAATCGACTATCTACAGTCAAAGAAAGTCAAAGTTGACTTGGACTTTGACTTTGACTTTGACATTCGAAAACACGGGGTGTTACATCATATTCCCATTTACCACGGGCTTTAGTCCCATTCCTCTTGACGACGTTTCTACTAACTCTCTGCTTAAGCCTTTTGTAAACGGGTCCGCAATGTTATCCGCTGATCTCACATAATCAATTGTGATAACACCTTTTGAGAGTAGTTGTCGTATCGTGTTATGTCTACGTCGCATATGCCTTGATCTGCCATTGTACATCAAGCTTTGAGCTCTACCAATCGCTGATTGGCTATCACAATTTACACATATGGCTGGCAAAGGCTTTGGCCATCTTGGAATATCTTCCACGAATTGACGTAGCCATTCCGCCTCCTCGCCTGACTTATCCAAGGCGATAAATTCAGATTCCATTGTGGATCTCACTATGACCGTTTGCTTAGAAGACTTCCAAGCAATAGCAGCTCCTCCAAGTGTAAACACGTAACCACTTGTTGATTTGGAATCCTTATTATCCGATATCCAGTTTGCATCAGTGTATCCTTCGATCACTGCTGGTTGTTGGGTATAATGCAGTCCATAGTCTCTTGTGTATCTTATGTATCTAAGCACCCTCGTGATAGCCTTCCAATGATCCGCGCACGGATTGCTGGTGTATCTACTTAGCCTACTCACCGCGTAAGCCAAGTCGGGTCTTGTACATGTCATTAGATACATTAGACTGCCAATAATTCTTGAATACTCTAACTGAGCAACTCCATCTCCTTTATTCTTCTTGAGATGTTGGGAGGTATCAACTGGAGTTCGAGCTACACTCGTATCTCCTGAGTTGAATTTTTCAAGAATTTTATCCACATAGTGAGATTGACTTAACACAAGACCATCTTGGCTTCTTATGATCTTTACTCCAAGAATCACATCCGCTAAACCCATGTCTTTCATGTCAAATCTCGCTTTCAACATGCTTTTTGTAGCTTTGATAATTTTATCATTACTCCCAATGATAAGCATATCGTCTACATAAAGGCATAAGATCACATAACCTTCATTTGTGTCTTTGAAATAAACACATTTGTCGCACTCATTTATTTTGAAACCATTGTCAATCATGACATGATCAAACTTTTGGTGCCATTGTTTTGGTGCTTGCTTTAAACCATACAAAGACTTGACGAGTTTACATACTTTACCCTCTTGACCTGGGGCGGAGAAACCTTCAGGTTGCTCCATGTAAATCTCTTCTTCTAAATCGCCATTTAGAAATGCGGTTTTAACATCCATTTGGTGAACTTCCAAATTTCTTAAAGCCGCTATAGCAAGAACCAATCTAATCGAGGTTATGCGCGTCACAGGCGAGTAGGTATCAAAGTAATCTAGACCTTCCTTTTGTCTAAATCCTTTAATCACCAACCTAGCCTTGTACTTATCAATACTTCCATCAGTTTTCATCTTCCTTTTGAATATCCAACGATATCCAAGTGGTTTGCAACCAGGTGGAAGATCTACTAACTCCCAAGTATGATTTTGCAATATAGAATCTATTTCATTTCTTATTGCTTCTTTCCATTGAGGTCCTTCTGAAGAGGAAACCGCTTCGCGATATGTATTGGGCTAGCCCTCAACCATATAGCTAACGAAGTCTGGACCGAAGGATTTTTCAACCCTTGGCCTTTTGCTTCGCCTACGATCACTTTCTTCAACCTCAGGTCGTTCATGTGTCTTATCATGAACTACCTCATCAACTGGTGTAGATGAACTTTCACCTACTTCAAAATTAGGTGTTGATGACGTTGCATGTGTTTGTCTTCTCAAAGGAAACACATTTTCAAAGTAAGACACAACGTTAGGATTAACCTCCGTGATAGTGTTTACGTGTACATCAGGATTCTTGGACTCATGTACAAGAAAGCGATGTGCACTACTTTGATGTGCATACCCAATAAATATGCAATCAACAGTTTTGGGTCCTATCCTAAGAGCCTTAGGAGGTGGTACAATTACCTTTGCTAGGCACCCCCACACTTTCAAGTATTTGTATGAAGGCTTCTTCCTTTTCCATAACTCATATGGAGTTTCGTCTCTCTTTTTGAGTGGTATCTTGTTCAAAAGATAATTAGCCGAGAGAATGGCTTCCCCCCACATTTCCTGGCTCACCCCAGAACTTATCAACATGGCGTTCATCATGTCTTTCAATGTGCGGTTCTTTCGTTCCGCCACGCCATTTGATTGTGGAGAACAAGGAGGTGTACACTCATGTATAATGCCACTTTTTGCGCACAAATCGGCAAAAGGTGCAACATATTCGCCTCCTCGGTCGCTTCGCAAAGCTTTTATCTTCTTTTGAAGTTGATTCTCAACTTCATTCTTATACAAGATAAATTTACTTATTGCTTCATCTTTACTTTTTAGTAAATATACATAGCAACATTTAGTACTATCGTCAATAAACGTGATGAAGTACTTATTTCCACCTCTTGTGGGTACCGCTTTTAAATCACAAATATCGGTGTGAATTAAATCAAGGGGTTCAGTTATTCGTTCAACCGATTTCGATGATGTTCTTGTAAGTTTGGATTCAACGCATGTTTCACATTTATAGTGTGAATCAATATGGAATGTTGGTATACAATTTAAATTGATTAAACGGCGTATTGAATTAAAATTTACGTGACCTAATCTACCATGCCATTTATTCGATTCAGAAAACTCAAGCATATAAGTAGAAGTACTAGCAATTTTATTCATGTTCTTTTTGACAGCCATTACATTCAGTTTGAACATACCATTTTGGGCATAGCCCTTGCCTACATACATTCCTCGTTTAGTTAGTACAAATTGATCGCTCTCAAAAACTAAAAGAAATCCAAACTTATTAAGCAACCATCCCGAGACTAGGCTCTTGCGCAAGTCTGGGACGTACAACACGTTGCTTAAAGTGAGCTCCTTCCCCGAAGTCCACTTCAAGATCACCGTTCCTTCACCCATGATGGTAGCGGTGGCTGCATTTCCCATATACAGCTTCTCTTCTCCAGAAAGCGCCTTGAAGGTGGTAAAGAGGCTTTTGTCTGCACAAACATGACGGGTCGCCCCCGTATCAACCCACCATCCATTAGGAGTGTTGGTCACAGTATTGACCTCATCCATCATTGCGCTTTTGTCGGAAATCATTGCCACCAAAGGCATTCCGTCTTCATCCACCATGTGCGCACGCTCACGCTTTGGTTTCTTGCATTGGTTAGCCCGATGCCCCGGCTCGTCACAGTTGTAACAAGTCCCTTGGACCGTTTGAGGTTTCTTTTTCACAACCCCTTTCTTCGGTCCAAGGTTGCTAGCCTTTGCTTTCCCTTTGTCCTTTTTCCCCTTGCCCTTATTGCCCTTAGAGGATTGCCCATGCTCAACCAGATTTGCGCTAGCACTAGTCTGCGCAAGGCTGCCTTTTAGGGCAATTCTATTGTCCTCTTCAATCCGAAGACGAACAATAAGGTCCTCTATAGTCATCTCCTTTCGTTTGTGTTTAAGATAATTCTTAAAATCAACCCAACTAGGAGGTAACTTTTCAATCATCGCTGCCACTTGGAATGTCTCGCTAAGTGTCATGCCTTCCGCAGAGATGTCATGAAGTATAATCTGGAATTCTTGGACATGATTCATAACTGTTTTAGAATCAACCATTTTGAAATCCAAAAAACGGGCTACCACAAATTTCTTTGTACCAGTATCCTCCATTTTGTACTTCTTGTCTAAGGCATCCCAAAGGTCTTTGGAAGTCTTGACGTTGTAGTACACATTATACAACGCATCCGACAAGCCGTTTAACACATAGCCACGACATATGAAATCCGAATGCTTCCACGCATCTACCGCACACTGTCTTTGTGTGTCGGTCTCCCCTTCCACAGGTTGGGGAGCGGTTTCCGTTAAGAACCTCGCAAGGTTCATGGTGGTCAGGTAGAAGAACATCTTCTGCTGCCACCTCTTAAAGTGTAGACCCGAGAACTTCTCGGGTCGTTCAGCGTGATTGGCCACTGTGGACGCTCCCACAGTGGTGGCGTTAAGGGGGGTTCCCGTCACAACATTCGTGTTGTTAACGTTGACGTTTTCGTTCGACATGCTGAAAAATTAAAATTTTAAAGTTTTAGTCAAAAAATCTGATTTACGCAAAAACCAGAAGTAAACTATTAAATTTTAATTTTACCACAAATTTACTATTTAGGCTTCTAAGTCCAACTTTGAAGACCAAAAAACAGAAAATTCTTAATATTTAAAACTTACTGACTGGCTTCTAAGTCCAACTTTGAAGACCAAGGCAGAAAGTTTATTAGCAATTTTAGGACAAAAACTGAAATCTAACCAATTGTTTTCAACCAAAGTCGCTCCTTTAAAGAAGAAAACAAAAAAAATATGTTTTTAAAACACAAACTGAGTGAAAACAAAACTAGTTTGAATCACAAACAGAATGGTTTTGATTACACGAACGGTTTTAAAAAATTGTTTCAAGATTGTAAGAACCGTTCGCGTAATAATGAATAAAATAAACAAATTTTATTAAATTGATTACAATACAGAAAGCTGGAAAAAACAAAATACTATTACAACTGAAACAAACAAATACAAGAAAGGAATAGAAGCAGAATTGACTGAGGCACGTGTTCAACACGCTTCCCTTAAAACAAATTCCGAGTCTCCCAGGAGACTCGTTTTGTTTCCCAGGGTACAACAGCCGGAGCAGTAGTACTGCTGGAGTTCGCCTACAACCCGATGTCTACCTTGAAAGCTGCAAGAAAAAGGATCAGAAAACTCTAGAGAGAAAGTTGAATCTGCTGTTGTGTTGCTGGGTTTTACGTTGTATCCCTACAGCAAGGTATGGAGCTGTATTTATACAGCTCCCGGTTTGAAACAGCCAAAAACGAATTAAATGAGAGGTTTAAATTGCATTAAACGTCTTCAATGCAATTTAATACGTCATTTAATTCTCAGTTAAAGCTTATTAACTCGTCAGTTACGAAGCTGGACTGAAACTGCACTGTCATTCAATGCTGGAAGCTTCTGCGCGCGCGTGCGCGCGCAAATCACCCTTGTGCGTATGCGCCCAGGTCTGCATGCCCATGCGCGGTGCGTCCTCTTGGCTCACTGCCATGCGCGCATACGCCACGTCACCATGCGCGGTGCGTCCTCTTGGCTCAAGTCCATGCGCGCGTGCGCCACGTCACCTGTGAGCCTATACGAGCGCGCCACACAGTCACGCCGTATTGGCTCACTCTGGTGCGCCGCGCACGACACAGCAGGACCCATGCACCATGCGCGCAACCGCGCGCCTCCGTGCCATGTGTACTCGCGCGCGCATGCGCATGACTGCCACGTCATGCGCCACATCACCTACCACTTGGTCCTTGCAACCCTTGTGCTCCACCACGCGCACGCGGTCAAAAATACAAAGGCGGCTCTCGGCGATGCGAGCGTGCGAAGTGCAAAGTGCGCCATCAAAGCGCCTCATCGCCCATGCCACGCGCGCGCGTGCGTGTGTTTGCGAGTGCGAGTTAGGGTGCTCTGCACCCTTCGCGAGGACACTAGTGTGTGCTTCCATGAAACAATAAGGATGGAGAGTTCCACCTTAAATACCCATTTAAGTTCCATCTCTCCTCCGATGTGGGACAAGGTGCTACTTTCCCTTTTGTTTTAGCATTCAATGTTTCAAACACCCAATTTTGAGCATCGATATCTCATTCATCTTAGCTCGGTTTTGGACGTGGTTTAGTTCGTTGCGAAGCTCTTCCAACATAGAACACAAACCCACAAATAAATACATAAAACCCGCTCATTTTATTATATTTATTTCTAGTCCAAAATAGGAAAAAATCATTTTCCTATATTTGTGAAAAATGCTATTTTCACCTATTTATCCAGCAGGACCTAGGGTGTAGGGATGGGCATATATATAGAAAAAGTGTAAAATACATTACGTCTTAACGTACATCACGTACGACAACATGCGTGATTTTTGTATATAAGATGCGTGATTATTGTTCTTTTTCAATTAGCCCGGGTTTGATCAATTTCGTCCAATTCGTTTTAATTTTCTTTTCGTTTCACTTCAAATTCGCCATTGTTCAGTCAATTTCATCGAATCGAGTTCAAATTTATCGTTGATTTTGAAACGTTTCATCAAAATGTCGACCCTCGAAATCAAATTGTAGAACAGAGGACGAAGGGACATGACCAAGCTTTGATTCGATTGGAGTCAGAGGGTAGTAACAATGATTTCAGATCGTAGGACAGGGGATGCGATTTTTGAACTGGGAGTAGGGCATGCGTGATTAACGTGCGTGATTTTATGTTTTCAATATGCGTGATTAGGCTTTTTGAGGTTTATGACATGCGTGATTTTCAAATGATCGTGCGTAATTCGTGACGTACCGATCGTATGTTAAGCCGTAATATACGTTAACTAGCCTCTATGTATATATATATGTATGTGTGTGTGTGTATAGAATTATTAGATCAATAAGAAAGAACTGGGAATCACCTTCTATCCGTTGAATGATCTTTAGGAACTGTAGATATATTATATTGTTCCTTTAGAAAACGTGTGACCTAATCCTGCATGAATGGCAAATTAAATTATTCATTCAATGTGTCGGTTAATAACTAGAAGCTCGTAGATTGGCCTTTCTTGTCATCTATATATAATCTAAAATTTAGTTACATGTTCTATTTTAAAATCAACATTTATGATGTTTTAAATACAATACTTAAAATAATCTATAATCTATAATATATTAAAAAGGAAAGTGATGGACATGATAGTAATTTTATTTGCGTATAAATTTTGAAGCATTATGTACAGTAGAGAGAAGCCATTTTAAAGGGCCTAAAGTTGCAACTTTTTCAAAATTTTAAGACGCTGGTGGGGCAAATTAGGGTTTTCACCCATTGAGTGAATGTGTTCGTCTCTTCACCTTCATCACCCTTGCCTGAACTTTGATATTCCAGCCAATTTTCAGATCTCATGAATTTCCACAGCTTACCAGAAGAGAGCTTCAATATCTCTATCTCTGGAAACTGAACAAGATCCCTGCTAATATCACCAATGTCGCCGTGGCCGATGCCCTCCAATCTCTTCATACCGTAAGCTGTTATGTTTTTGTTTTCATTTGATTTGTTGATTTGTATTCTTCATCGCAGCTGATTCGTAATTGATTGGTTGATTTTTTTATTGTAACTGGTTGGCATTCTTTTCGATCAACAAACTCCAAATCTTCATTCATTATTCATGGTTCTGCAAATCAAACATGGATTTCATGAAGGTGATCGATCAGACCGTGCGTGAAATGTAAGCTCTATTTCCATTTTCCATCGAATTAGAAGTAATTTTTCTTCAATTTCTAACAAACTTTCGTTTGATTCTTCTCAATTTCAGAAAGAGAGAGGTGAATTTGAAAGTATTGAAGGTTCCTGAGATCGAACAGAAGGTAATAATGTTAAGAATATGTGGTTTTAAGCATAGTTATTAAAGGCGCGAGGCGCACTCAGGGAGATTTGTTGGACCCAGGGCTTTATTTGCGCCTAGGCGCGCCCGGGTACTCGCTTTATTAACTATGACATGGACTAACCTGAAGCATTGTTATTATTAAAGGCGTGAGGCACACTCAGGGCGATTTGTTGGGCCTGGGGCTTTATTTGCGCCTAGGCGCGCATGGGCGCTCGCTTTAATAACTAAGGTTTTAGGTTTATAGAAATGAATGTGTACGTGTGTTGTATGAGCAATTGGGAGATTTAGGGTTTGTATTGATGATTGATCCACTGGTGTGCTGGCAATTGTAAATTGGTTAATTAGGTTAATGTTGATGTGAATTTGAACATTATGTGAATAAGATTTGTGAGTTGATTGAGATTTGACAGGGCGGTTTCCCAAAATATGAAAAACAGACAAAATTCTCATGTGCTGGTGGGTATTCACCGACCTCACCCATATGATCCTTTTGGTTATTTTGTTTTCACCCCTGAGTTTTTCAAGCAGAAGAATCCTACTTACCTCGCAGAAGTTTGTAAGTTCTTGATATACATGCTATTTTGTAACTCTAATCATCTGCATTTTATGTATTCTAATAAATATAAAATCAATTGAATGCATCTCTTTACAACTAACAGGGAAAGAATACAACAAAGGTGACTCCAGATACGTTGGGAGGGACTCAGCCGTAATCGCGGTCGAAGGAAGAACCGCTGTTCTGGAGGGCCCAGCTTGCATTCTAGCTGCGTACGTTATACTTTTCATTGCCTTTTTAACATTGGTATTAAAAAAGTTATATTCCAAGTAATTAAAAGTTATTTGTTGATGTTTTACAATGGATACCGCAAATAGAACACGTTTGGTTAGTTGGCTACCTCTCTTATGTTTAGAGCGATGTAAGAACCCGTCAAAACGTCAGTTCATTCGTTACCTATCATAACTCAGATAATTGTTCGTGGCCCAATACGTTTGTTCTTTTGTTAAAGACATGAAACTACTGCTTACCAACGCTGTTTTTTATATGTTCTTTATTTAAATCGCTATTTGGTAATGTTTGAATGTCATCTTGCTATTGCAGGCTATGGTAATTGTTGGATGGCATGAAGACGGGTCAATTTTTGGAATTTTTGAAGAGGATGTCATTAAAAGTATCTTGAGTATATTCATTACTTATGCTGTACTTAACTTTATCCAAGGTATGTCCCGCCCCTTTCTTCCATTAGTTTCATTTAAATCATTCCTATTTTTTATTGAGTCATCATTGCTGGAATGTGATTGTTTTACTAATTCATTTTTGACATTTAAAGCATCTTACATTGACATGTTAGTAATTTGTTGTGACATTTAGTGTGTGCTTTTTTATCCTGCAGCTACTCTAGATATAATCCTGAGCTTCGGTACATGGGGAAGTAACGCAGTTGGTGACCATCAATACCGGTTTCGAAATCGACATGGACATCCAATATTAGATCCTAAGATATGCTGACCGAAGTTCTGTCGTATTTCACGCAACCATCAATACCGGAGAAGACGAAGCGTATCTGGTACTTATTCAGCCTTCATAGTTCACATTATCATACATTTAAAAAAAATTATGAAATGGGTTTTGTTTATTTTGCTAAAATTGTTTTTTTTTTCATTTTTCAGGAATTTTATACCAGACATATAGATGGAAGCCCGATTAGTTCAGAAGCCGAAAAGCAACGAGTGATCATGTGTTTAAAAGCCGCGGTTGAAAGAAGGGCACCCGAGGGTGTGCGTCTCGAGCTATTCAAACCCGACAAACCCGGGCTGTTGGCCCAAGTGACACGAACGTTTAGAGAAAACGCGATGAACGTAACATAGGCCGAGATATCTACAACAATGGGTATGGCTCTAAACATTTTCTATGTAACGGACGCGATTGGAAAACCGGTATTACCTGGACATTATTGCTTGATAATGGAGCTGATTTTAATTCTACGAATTATTGTGGTTATGCTGTTTTTTTATTTTTGGTGTTTTGTGGTTTTAGATTGTTGCATTGCTGCTTGATAATGGAGCTAATGTTAATTCTAAGAATTATTGTGGTCAGGTAATCATTCTTCGGTTTCGAAATCGACATGGACATCCAATATTAGCTCCGAAGATATGCTGACCGAAGTTCTGTCGTATTTCACGCAACCATCAATACCAGAGAAGACGGAGCGTATCTGGTACTTATTCAGCCTTCATAGTTCATATTATCATACATTTTAAAAAAATTATGAAATGGTTTTTGCTTATTTTGCTAAAATTGGTTTTTTTTTTTCATTTTTCAGGAATTACCAAACGATTTTCATATAATATTTTAACCAATTAACTCATCCATTTTATTTAATAATATAGATTTATATATATATAGACTTCTCATATTCAGATTCCATAACATCAAAATATATGTTATCATCATTTAATATTATTATTATTATTTGTTATCATTAATGCAATTAGATGTGTGAGCAACTTTACACCTGATGACTTCTCATATTCAGATCCTATAACATTTTTGCATTTAAACTTTCATTAAAATGAAAACTGCCACAGGTCATCCCAAGAGCCTACTTATCATGTCTCTATATATACACAGCTACATTCAAGCATCCTCCCTTTTATTATGCAACCTGTGACTGAATATCGGAAGACACCTGCCAACATGAAGAAAACCACTGGTGTTGCTAACTGTTTAGAAAGTTTGGCGACTCTTGAAGAAATATTACGCCATGGTCGAGAGAATAAGAAAAACACGGTATCAACACTTTCTATAATTTCGATTGTTTCCCCCGGCATTATTATTATCCATACATTAAATATGTTTCTTCTAATCCATGCAGAATGCTGAGTTCAATTGTCGTGTGGTGATTAAAGGCGTACGTAATAGCGAAGAGTGGTTCAGACTTATGTGTGGAGGAGGAAAATGCATGAAAGGTGTATCGTGTGATCACGGGGAGCTGTGGTGTGCTGGCTGTGAAAACCCAGTTATGTTTCCCTGAGCAAGGTTCGGTTTTGGTATTCTATAGTTATCTGCGTTGGCAAACGCCTTTATACACTTTCACATCTGAAAAAAAAACTTTCAACAGGTTCCATCTTGAACTTGATGTGCTCGATTCCACGGCAAATGCGTTCATCGTGTGCTTCGATGACACTGCATAGATTCTAACAAGCACCACTGCTCAGTCTATACTCAATGTGGAATCGGGTCTCTCGCATATCTACACCGTTTATTCCGAAAGCATCCAGGATAGCTTCACTCCAGTCATGATACAGAACTCTAACGGTAGCATCTCAGCGCTCCCAAACTACTTACACTCACTTGTGGGCACCACCCGAACCATCCAAGTTGACGCATTCACATACTACCATCATGGGGCCTTTGAGAGCTTCAACTGCAAGCGTGTGCTCCCAGACGAAACCAGTTGTCAATCCGTTGGATCTACCACTCATACTCCTATGACTAGGAAGGGTAAAGGGGTGATGACAATACCAACACCGGTTAAGCTCAAAGAAACAATCAGAAAGTACATGTAAGTTTCTATATATACTTTTGACTTACCAAATTCCATGAACCACATAACTACATATCCATTTGTGTTGTGTTTAAGTAAATGTTCAAAATTGAATATTATATGATACAAACATCATGTTTATTTCTTTATGACTCGCTATAAAACTGATACTTATTAAATGGAAAAATATGAAAAAATAGATATAAATAATATAAACTAATAAATAATAATAAACAAGAGCTAACATATGTTTTCAATATATTACTTTTAAGCTGATGACAGTTTTGATCCATACAAGTAAAAATGAAAAAGATAACCCATAAAGTTTTATAACTAGCATTGTAATAATATACTGTTCCAACATTATAAAATAATATTTTTATTGTAAAATTGGAAAAAAAGGACAAACCTGGGCTCTCACGAAACCGCAGAGTGCAAAGGTGGAAAATTGACCAGTATATAGACCATTTTCGTCCGAATGACCAACATTAATTTGGACTGAAGCATGATCCTTTGAAGTGATCAGCCTATTGGTGGCCGAACTGCAAAATAGAAACGATCGACACCATTGGTTTTGATATGTGCTTTTTCGATTTGAGAACGCATACGAGCCCATCGCTTTAGTGTTGAAATGCATTCTAATGGAACTTACCCGCGGTAAGTCGGCAACGCGCGGGCATTACCACTAGATTCCAACATTCCGTAAGGTTACCTTTCTTTATATCGATTATGATGAAATTTGTAGTGAATTTGTTTATGCTTCTTTGTTCGTTTGGATATTTAAGTTAAATCATTGGTTTATGCTTTTTTCCCCTATTTATACATGCCAAATAGCTAAATGGAATGAATTGAACTTCAGCGAGCTTGAACTGTTGTTCATAAATGGGAATTTACTTGAACGGAGTTACATTCTATCAACTTTTTAGTGCAAAATAATGGAATATGAACTACTAATATATACATCATCCAAGTTAAAGTTCTGCCTAACATTTCCTTTCTTTCTTTCACAGCCCTACTTATGAAGGTTCTGATTCAGATGGTTCTGTGGGTAGCGCTCCAGGTGAAAGGTATGTATTTAGCCTATAAGCATATACGTTTTACACATCATAGCCATTTGTGTTGTGTCACTACTTGAACGAAGTTACATTCTATCAATTTTTTTGTACAAAATAATGGCATATGAGCTACTAATATATACATCATCCAAGTTAAAGTTCTGCCTAACATTTCCTTTTTTTATTTCCCAGCCCTACTTCTGTGGGTAGAGCTCCAGGTGAAAGGTATATATTTTGCCTATAAGCATATAGATATTTGATTTGACTAGCTCATACCCGTTGCTTATGTTTACTTCCTTAAACCTGTTGTAGACAAGAAACTACTAAGGGGAACGTCGACTACATGGCCATGCATTAGCGGCAAAAGATTTCATGAATTATTGAATAAAACCGGAAGCTTTATGAACTCCTTTAAGTTTTTTTCCTGTAATGTATGTTTTTAGACTTGGCATACATGTTTGTTCTTAAACAGATTACGCAACAAAGTTTCCTGTGCTATGCACGCCTTAAATTTTGTGTGGTCGGCTTATGGTACAAGCTCTTATCACGTTTTGTATGGCTTCTCTTACATTGTCTTTTGGCTAATTATCTTTTATCCATACATAAACATTTTCCCCGAACGCACAACAAAATGAAGGACGCTAACTGTTTGTCATGTCGTGCATCGCACGGGCCTACCCTCTAGTACTATTAAAGATACAATAGATAAAACAAATTGCTAATAAAACCAAAATTAGTCGTTCTTGTCACATTATAAAATGAAACTGCTAAAAATCCATAAGCGTAAATACTCGGTGCACTTGCTAAGATGGCTCGCGCTAAAAAGAACGAGGCGGAATCAAATCTATATCTTTTGACCTCTTTTTGTCTAAGTTAAAAAAACTTACAAACAACGCCTAGAAGGGTAAGATGAGAACGAACCTTACCTTTATCCTGTGCGATGAAAATAATACTCCATATGAGATTTCCGGCTAAAACGCCTTATTTTTGAAGTCCAAGTAATATAAAGTGTATTTTCATAGTTGGAGAGGAAAAAAAAGGACGGAGAAAGGGTTGGATTAGTAACTAGAAAGTAAGTAGAAAGAGGATGTCAAATAACATAAAGATCATGAATTACCTAGAAAGTAACTAGCACCCGACACCAAGAAAGAAATACAAACAAAAGAATAGGCCGGGTAGGCTAAGACACCAAGACTATGTTAGTTTTGGTTTGTCTTTACTCCCCTTCCGCTCATCTGAGAGAGTATCCACACTTTTTACAGGGTAAATTACATTTTTCGTCCTTTATGTTTGTCTCGGATTGCAATGGATGCCCTTTAACTTTAATAACTACAGTCACAATCATTTATTTGTAAAACTCAATACACCCTACGTCCTTTGACCATAGCCCAATTAATTTTTCTAGTTAAATCAAGTCACATGGATCTCACATTAGGGCAAATTAGTCTTTTCACCCAGAAGCACCCCTGCCACCACTACCCACCACTGTCCTTCTCTTCCCACACCTATCTCTTCTACCAGGAAGTCCAGAACCCACCCTTACCACATCAGAATCTTCGCGTTTATCAGAAGCCATTAACAATTCAAACCAAAGAAATATAATAAACTGGCTTGTAGCACTAAACATTTTATTTTTAAACATTCTGCATACAAATTGAGTTAATAATATATTTCATTTTCTAGAAAGATGGTTGCTCGAAACTACTTGGATAATGGTGCATTATCATTATGTAGCAAATATATTTCATTACTATCTCAGTATAAGTGTTAACAAAAACATTCATCTGAAACAAAATCTGAAAGTTGAAGCTTACAATGGGTTGAGAAAATTCGTAATTTAGATGTATACATTACTAATAAATTGAAATCCCCATTTCTGATGCATACATCAGTGTCTTCGTTTCTGCAATTCCTATTTTAAGCGAGAAAAACCCAATCAAATTAAACCCCCGCTATCAAACTTCTGATGCGAATGGCCGGCCAACACTAACTCGGAACCTGCAAATCTACACAAACAACAAACAAGTCTCTGGTCAAAACTCGATTTCAGATCTGTTTGGGGTTAGGGTTCAAATATGGTGAGGGTGAGTTGTGGTGGCGGCGGGTAGAGGTGGTAGGTTGTGTTACGGTACAAATTCTTAATGATCGATAAAGAGAAAAGAAGAACACTTAAGAGAGGGAGAAGGGTAAAACCCAATTCAATTCATCGATACCTATCTCATTCATCTATCAGTTATTAAGTACACTTATACATGTTTACAATAACCCCCTATATTACTCTACTATTACGCTAGTGGTCCCTCTATTATTTGTCATCTAACAATACTCCCCCCTTAAAGATTCTTGTCCTCAAGAATCAAAAAATCGCACATTGATTATAACAATTCTCTTCTAACAAGCACATCAGATGCAACCTGTAACCTGAATTGTTTTTATCCAATTCCCACCCTTATAACTACTTCATTCCCAGCAAACTCTAAGATGAAAATTTGCTTTTCTTTCTTCATCTGTAGCCAAGTTTTCACCTCTAACAAAATCATCACCCATAACAATTTCCTTGACAAGTCATCCGTAGCCATCATGTAACCAGCCCACAAATGTATTTCAACCCATTGCTTCTTCAAAATTGTATTTTCCTTGAAACTGGAAATAATAATTGCAACCTCTGCAAGAAAGACTTTAATCACAATTAATGAGTGTTGACCCAGAGTATGACTTCCTTTGACTTCCACCCCTATATCAGTCATGCTGATCAAAAACCAAATCAAAGCATTAAAATAAAAACCCATGACTTTGATTTTCCCTTTATAAGTGTTACCCTTAGTCAAGTGGTCAACAAAAGTAAGCAGACTTTTTTCACAAATCTTCTTAAACAATTTCCATAGCAATTCTATTAACCTTCCAGGTGTATCAATAACAGTTTCGCACTGCTCCGCTGACTTAAACTGTCCAAATTTAGATATCCCACCATAAGCCGCAGACACCCAATTACTACACTCCTTTGCAAATTTCTTGGCCTCTAAATATATTTTATGTACAAGTTCTTTGATGGCTGAACAATTTACTGCAAATGGACCCTCCTCGTTAGCCCAACGATCCATAATATGAACCATCATAAGAAGAACAGTTGCATCAATACTCCTTAAACTATTTTTTTCGATGCCAATAGTATTTCTCCATAATATCCCTATTGATAATGAGCGACACCGAATTGATGCTTTTCTTGACTTATTAAAAGCGCACCACCAATTAACATGATCACATGAACTTTTTACTAACAATAAACCAAAGGCAAAAAGTTTCTGTGGTAAAGCAGCCTCAAATTCTGCACTAAAACAACTCCTTGCGTTTTGGTAATTAAGTCGTTTGAACCTGCTTATTCCCATCAAAACTTTACTGTTCTCATTCATGAGCATTTCAGCAATGCTTTCATCTTCTTGGAAGTCACCATATTCAAAAGGAATAGCTTCATATGTAGTCTTTTCATTGAAGACAACACCTACATTTAATCCAACTTTCCAAACCCTGTTTCTGTCAATTTTCTCAATAACATATTTAGACCCAATAGTCTTATCACTTCTACATTCCATGTTACAAACCCAACCCGTGTCTATCCAAATTAATTGTTTCTTTTTCTTCTTTCCTAAACTGAAAGTTTTTGTTAAACCAAGGATTCTAACATACTCACCAACTTTAACATGGTAGTCTAACAGGAGGTGCATTTGCAAATTCCAGCAAGGTGTCCTACACTTCATTTTTTTGTTTTCTTGATCTAAATCTGATATACAACGTAGAATTTCAGGTTCTAAATTTTTCTTGATTGTCGCAGGATCATTTTCAGCTGTATCTTTACAAAGATTATTACAAAAAGGAACACATTCATTGGCGATATCATCATCACCAAGATCAATGTAATCCTCATCGTTATGCTTTCCTTTCTGTTCTTTTGAATCGTCACCATCACTTAATTCTTGAATTTTATTCCCAACCTCTTTGGACATTTCACCATACAAATTATCTTCACTACACTCATCTTGAATGGATTCATCTTTAATTGTTTGTTGAGTACTTAAAACTTGATTTAAAGAATCAATTTCATTTTCAATCATGACATTTTGATCAATGGTTTCTTGAACCCTAACCCCATTTTCAGATTCAACAACAGTTTGAATCTCAATTTCGCTAAACTTTTCATCACTATTTGCACTAAAAGATTGACCTTCTACTTTTTTTAATTCTTTATTGCGAAGGCAAATGTTAAGGAAATCATCTTGTACCTTTGCCTTTTTATAAGCCTCTTCAAGTGTTTTAGGTCTCAAGAATTGAACCCAACTCCTAATTTCAGATTTGAGACCCCTCACAAATAATTCTGTAGCATAATCCTCACTAAGAATTACTTTGGTAAGAAGGAAATCAATTGTGTTACAATAATCTTCAAATGAACCTGTTTGTTGGAAGTTCTTGATCTCTTCCATGGATGATGAAGTATTTAGAATTCTTGTATCTTGATTCTTGGTTCCGAATAAGCTAGGGCTTCGTTTTCCCCATGTTGGAGATCCTATCCATTCATCCCAACTTCTGTAACCCATGTAAAGTTCCCAATTAGTTGGTGGTTTTGAATAATCTGGTACGTAGCCACAACAATGACCCCTGCCTTCATATTTCATCCCACCACAAGAACACCTAATAGTTCCACAAACGTGAACTCTGTTCACCCATATCAAACCCCCACATGAGCACAAGAACACCATTCTTGGTTGTTGATTTGTTGAACTAATTCAATATTAGGGTAAAAATTGAATCGAATTGAAGCAGAATTGATCGAACAAATGATCAATTCCAGTGAATCGAAATGAAACGGTGTTTGAAACGATCGATTAGATTGAATTTAAACGAATTGAAGTTTGAATCACGAGTTGTCCGAAGATCGAACAGCTCTGATACCACTGTTACGGTACAAATTCTTAATGATCGATAAAGAGAAAAGAAGAACACTTAAGAGAGGGAGAAGGGTAAAACCCAATTCAATTCATCGATACCTATCTCATTCATCTATCAGTTATTAAGTACACTTATACATGTTTACAATAACCCCCTATATTACTCTACTATTACGCTAGTGGTCCCTCAATTATTTGTCATCTAACAGGTTGTGGGTGTGTTTGTGTGGTGAGGTGGTGGTAGGTTAGGGGTGCATGTGGTGGCAGGCGGTGCTTATGGTGGTGATAGAATGTTGAGAGAGAGAAAGAGAACTCATGGTGGGTGTTTGGGTTAGCTTATTTTGGAGCAAACTTATAAAAGTTAATAAGTTGTTTTTTGAGTGTTTGAGTTAGCTTATTTTAGAGAGTTTTGTGTGTATGAGAAGTCATTTATCAGAAGTTAGAATTTCTAACTTCTCACTTATGACTTATATAAGTTAATAAGTGATGTCTGTCGTTAAGGACATGCAAAACCGAAATAAACTATGTAGATAGAGTAAGTCGGATATCGAACCAGAGGAGGATTGTGGAAAGTGTGTAACGTTAAGTATTTATTAACTAATGCAGAAAAGTAAATTCTTGTGGTTTGATTTGTGGATTAACTAAATTACGAATTAAGAACTTGAGGTTTTAAACAATAGGAAAAAGAAAGGTTCCTCCGAATTTCAGGTTTGCAAACAAGTTCAGTTATGTGTTTAATCAAAACATTCACATAGACATATATGTTTAACCGAATTAACTAATTGTGATAACCAACGACTAAGTACTCCGGTCAATACATCACGGGAGGTTATCGAATGATTATCAATTACAATTACAAACCCTTACCCCATGTCAAATATATCCCAATTACTAGAACTCTCGGGAACTGAATGCTTAGAAATTAAGGTTAAATAAATGCAACCAGTTACAATCAGTCAATTAAATCCATGGTGAAAAGCATCGAATGCTTAGATCACCAAGTTACAATGATTAAAAACACATAAAAGTACCTAATTACACAAACCCTCCATCCGGAGGAAACCATAGAAAGACTAGCCGCTCATGGTGCAAGATTGCGTGCCCCTCTTGTCTGCCGTCGAAGATTGATGATGATCATATATGTTGATGTGTTAATATTAAAATCATCTCTCCAAAGTCGGCTGTGTGCGTGATGATGGATGATGTATGGTAATGTTCTCTTCTTTGTGTGGCGGCCCAATCCAAAAACCCATGAGATGTCTCTCGGCCCACCTAAGGTTTTTACAAGATTCTTTTTTTATATTTCCATCCAACACGCGTTGCCAATTACGTTCACCGGAGAACCGTAGCTTACGGTTTCTGATTTTTGGTCATTTTCTCATCAACCTACACCACTCGTAAGCTACTAATGGTAAACCATAGCCTACGATTTCATTTCTCTGTCCAACATTCCAAATAACACAAATGACTCGTAAGCTACGAGTTGTGTATCGTAGCCTACGATCGCGACATAAGTTCCTTTTTTTCCTTCTTCACTCATCTTTTAACAAATGACAAACTGGTCCCTGTACTTTGTCACATCATATTCTAGCATCTCCGAATTCTATCTCGACTCGAATCAATACCCAATCAACATGAGATATCTAGTTCAACATCCTCAAACACTCTCGCAGTTACTGTATTCAACGTACATAATTGCTTAAAACACAATAACATGCGTAATATAATCACTTTAACGCTTGTGTTTTGCACTCTCCATCACATCCCCATACTTTCATTGATTGTCCTCAAGCAACCATTACAGACAATACTCACCTTATTAACAAATCACCACTTAATCCCTTACCGAATTAACAATTTAAGGTCCCAAGTCATACCCGTCCCATAGACTGACACAATCGAGATTGACAATCTGACAAGTAAATTATTCGCATTTAAAACACTTTAAGACTTGCCTAACTAAAACTAGCATGCTTATGATGCTTCACACATGCCACACGCCCCTCACAATAATCACTCCTCTCGGTTTAATCAAGACTAGCGTGTAATGTGCTAGTATATATTTCACTCAAAACCAAATATGTTACTTTGCACCCATAAGCTTGTATAGTAATCACACCTCCACTGTATCAAGTAACGTAGCACATATCAAAAGGACTTTTTGGTTTTGGGTTAAAGGGTAAAGGTAGGGAAATATATATATATTTTTTTTGCTTTATTTGGCGAACACAAATGAACATACCAAACCATGACAACTTTATTCACAATAACACTAACACTTTGGGTATTTTCACCCATTTACTCAACACAAACATAACAATGATTTTTTTTTCTTTCTCTTTCTTTTTTTTTCTCTTTTTTTTTCTTTTTTTTTTCATTTCTTTTTTTTCTATTTTTTTCAACAAATATCTAACACATAATTGTCATTCATGGTTGATAGTCAAACGGGTCAAACGAGGTGTAACAAACGAAGGGTAAAAAGGCTCAACATGGTTAACTAAGGTGGGTGGATAAACGATCAACAAATAACACAATGGAAGGGATCCTAATGACTTTATCATTTATGTGCGTACGCTAAACCACAGTCTCGGCACGTATCAAACAACACAAGTTCTAACACAAAGCAACATATGGCCTACACTCGACAATTGAACAGTTATTGTAATTCAACTAACAATCTAGTAGGCTCAAATCTCTCACCGAACAAAAGGAATATGGGTTGCCGACACGTAGCATGTGTAATTCCTAAAGCATGTTACTCCTAGTTAGGCATCTCTTTTCAACTATTTTCTAAAAACCTGTCAGAAATACTCTCATGAAACTTAAAGGGACAACCATGACTAGGGATCTAAGTTAGTTTAATATCAGTAGGAACCCTCTAGCGATTGAAAATGTTGGTTTTCATGTAGTTCAAGCATACTTGAGAAACAAAAATTTTCAAAAATTTTCAATTTTTTCAATTTCAACCCTTCAAGCATTTAAGATCAACAATCTTACCAACCCTCTCTTGAGTTACCGCATCCCCACACTTGGGATACATTGTCCCCAATGTATGGTGCAATTTATAATCTAAACTCGAGAGATACCACCAACAAACCATGAACGACTAATAACTAGACAATTCAACACAAAGAAACCACTCCCAACACAAAATATTCACACCACCAATTACACGAAAACAAATAAAACAAAAGATAGAGAGACACATGGACCTGATTAGTAAATCAGCAGTGTCGGTAGTGGTGCAGCTGCTGTGATAGGGTAGGAACGTAAACATCTCTTGGATTCTCTGATATCTCATCGGGGATGTTGCCAAACATCCCCACACTTGAATCCTTGCATCTGCGGGAATTAAACATAGTAACCTGCCAAAACAGAACCAACACCAAAACAAAAGAACAAATACAATACTCTACATCCTCGGGCTGCCTCCCGAGAGCGCTAAGTTTAAAGGTCTTCAGCCAGACCATACCTGATATACGCTACGGTGGTCTCAATGCACACTTACCCACTGTATTTCCAATGAATGCTCGGAATTTTACATGCCATCTCCATAGGGTTGTCAGTATAATTGGCATGTTCAGACTGCACCTGCGGGTTTTGCTAGTCCACTTCACGAGATATACCTTGATGTCTTGTTGCTTCACCCTTTTCATCTTCTTCCTCGAACTCTCTTCCCCACACTTGTTATTTTGAATGATTGATATGGGGAGAGGTTCGGTACACACATTCATCTCATCAGACTGTTCTGCCTCCTCATCCTCACACACCAACTGATCCACCAGTGACTCTTCATCACATAAAGGATTCATTAGTGTGGTATTATCCTCCACAACCTCCTCCTCTATGTGAGAATAATCTCTAATATCATCAGGTAATGGTGAAAGGCGTTCTTCTATTTCTATCTTCATTTTTAACTTTTGACACTTAGAAACTAGGCAGCTGATTCGATCTTCATCGGAAAGGTTGGGTGCTGATAAATACTGCTCGAGTTTGGACAAACTCGCTTCCAACATAGCAAGCTTTTTCTCCTCCTCGGTCTGATAAGCATACGCACCCTCGGGCATAGAATAATCGTCGGGATGATATTGTCGGTATCCCTGATACGGTTTTGAGATGTATGCATCCATCATTTTTTTATTCCAATACTCTGGATTTTCCAAATACACCGCGCACACATCCTCATCATAAGAAGTATGACAACGACCGCAACAGAAACATCGTCCATCCGTCCTTGGCTCATAATAAGCATCCTCGTCCCGATCATATCCATCCGAGTAATAATCATCCTCCACCGTTGTATCAGAGTCATAGAAATATGGTGGAGGGGAAGGATTATCATAGCAAGGCATCGGTGGTTCTGCCAATTTCGCTCTTTCCCGTTTAAATCGGGCCTCGTGGCAACCGATACACGGGTGAAGTGGTTCCCTACACAAAATGCATCTAGAAGAGCCACATAATATTGTAAGATCTTTCATCTTGCACAAACACAAAAACACAAGCACCATGCATAAATCTGAACAAAACAAAACAAAACAAAACTGACACTATTTTTGGATTTTTATTTTTTTATTTTTTTACTAAAACTTAACACTAAACACTTTGTGCACGCCTCCCCGGCAACGGTGCCATTTTGATGTCTGTCGTTAAGGACATGCAAAAACCGAAATAAACTATGTAGATAGAGTAAGTCGGATATCGAACCAGAGGAGGATTGTGGAAAGTGTGTAACGTTAAGTATTTATTAACTAATGCAGAAAAGTAAATTCTTGTGGTTTGATTTGTGGATTAACTAAATTACGAATTAAGAACTTGAGGTTTTAAACAATAGGAAAAAGAAAGGTTCCTCCGAATTTCAGGTTTGCAAATAAGTTCAGTTATGTGTTTAATCAAAACATTCACATAGACATATATGTTTAACCTAATTAACTAATTGTGATAACCAACGACTAAGTACTCCGGTCAATACATAACGGGAGGTTATCGAATGATTATCAATTACAATTACAAACCCTAACCCCATGTCAAATATATCCCAATTACTAGAACTCTCGGGAAGTGAATGCTTAGAAATTAAGGTTTAAATAAATGCAACCAGTTACAATCAGTCAATTAAATCCATGGTGAAAAGCATCGAATGCTTAGATCACCATGTTACAATGATTAAAAACACATAAAAGTACCTAATTACACAAACCCTCCATCCGGAGGAAACCATAGAAAGACTAGCCGCTCATGGTGCAAGATTGCGTGCCCCTCTTGTCTGCCGTCGAAGATTGATGATGATCATATATGTTGATGTGTTAATATTAAAATCATTTCTCCAAAGTCGGCTGTGTGCGTGATGATGGATGATGTATGGTAATGTTCTCTTCTTTGTGTGGCGGCCCAATCCAAAAACCCATGAGATGTCTCTCGGCCCACCTAAGGTTTTTACAAGATTCTTTTTTTATATTTCCATCCAACATGCGTTGCCAATTGCATTCACCGGAGAACCGTAGCTTACGGTTTCTGATTTCTGGTCATTTTCTCATCAACCTACACCACTCGTAAGCTACTAATGGTAAACCATAGCCTACGATTTCATTTCTCTGTCCAACATTCCAAATAACACAAATGACTCGTAAGCTACGAGTTGTGTATCGTAGCCTACGATCGCGACATAAGTTCCTTTTTTTTCCTTCTTCACTCATCTTTTAACAAATGACAAACTGGTCCCTGTACTTTGTCACATCATATTCTAGCATCTCCGAATTCTATCTCGACTCGAATCAATACCCAATCAACATGAGATATCTAGTTCAACATCCTCAAACACTCCGCATCATCTTTAATCACCTTAGCATCACCGAATTATGCGTTTTACCTGCAATAACACAAACTCTCGCAGTTACTGTATTCAACGTACATAATTGCTTAAAACACAATAACACGCGTAATATAATCACTTTAACGCTTGTGTTTTGCACTCTCCATCAATAAGTCATTTTGAGAAGGAATCCCAAACACCCCCATGGTGAGGGTAAAAGTGAAAATGTGGGAAAGATTGAGAAGGACTTATATTATTTTATTTTTTAATTTTTGTATTAAAAAGGTGAAAGGACTAATTTGCCCTAGTATGGAATCCACGTGACTTGATTTAACTATAAATATTAACTGGGTTATGGTAAAAGGATATAGGGTGTAATAAATTTTATAAATAAAGGATTGTGATTGTAATTATTAAAGTTAAAGGACATCCATTGCAATCCAATACAAACATAAAGGATGAAAAATGTAATTTACCCCTTTTTACATGTGCCACCACATATCTACGCACAAGTTCAAACCATCTCAATATTTCTAGCTCCCTTATCTTATCTAAGATGCGGACACTCCCTAGTTTCTCTCAGCAAAAACTTCATCCCAATACTTCATTCCTTAGGTGGTATAGGAGATTCTAAGTGTTTCTAGCTAGTCCGCTAATCGGAGGAGCGAACTTGTTAAAGTTAAATTCCGCTTGTGGGAGAACTGGAGAAGTGGACTTTATATTTTGTTGATCGATTGTATAATTCTCATGTTTATTGAATATCTTATTTAAAATATAATTTAATTTAATTTTTTCTTTAATAATTTGCAATATTTAACATTTAATAATAATCTAAATACACACTATGTTTATTTTAATAATAAATGGTTTAATTATTAAATGTAGCTAATAAAAAGTGAGAAACGTACAGGGATCCAAATGTTTAATCTGGGAGGACAGAACTACAAAACTTCATATAGCAGCAACATTAATGGCAATTAGAAGGCACAAAATGGGGCGGTTCAGATCACAAGGTAGAAAAAGATAGATATGTGAGGCAAGAGGTGAGAGAAATCGGTCACAAGATAAAAAGAAATAAATGGTAATTATTGTTATGCATTGAAATGATTAAAAAAACGAAACCTCCGACTGTCATAGAGAATAAAAAAGGATTGAAATCAAGAACTTGACAAAATAACATGGACAAAAACCATTTGCTCAAAATTGAAATGATTAAACAAATGAAACCTCCGACTCTCATAGAGAATAAAAAGGACTGAAATGAGAACTTGACAAAATAAGGGTTCACGGGGTACTATGCGGGGAGACAAGCGGTGACTCAAGTCACCGAGCGGGAACACCGTCGCCATCCCCACGGTGAGGCAAATCGGGGACCAAGATCGGTGTATGTTCACTGCACAAGAAATTGCACAAGGATCGAGATTTTAACGTTGGGCAACGGTCAAATGTTTAAAAAAAAAATAATTTTAACCAATATAAATAACCAACTTCAATCTAATTTTTTACCACACTCATTCTCAAACTTATACTCTAAAAATCTATCAAATACAACCCAAAGCCAAACCGAGCAATGGAGAACCAACCCCGCGAAGCCAAGAAAAAATCTAAGGGACGCGGCTCGCAACCGTCTCGTGGCGGTTCGAGCGGTGCAAGTGCACAACCACAACCTCCTTTCGGATATACTTCACAACCCCCGATTTTTTACCAACAACCTTCACACCCCTCCTTTTACAACACCCAACCACAACCCACTTTCGGCTATTTTATAATACTTGTTATTTTATAATATGTAGGATCGCACACGAGGAAGCGGGTGTAGCGATCTCAACGTGATGAAAGTCGCTTTAAAGGAATTTAAAGATAAATATCCGAGCGGTTTTCAACATGTCGAGGCATGGGAGGTCGTTCGAAAACACGACAAATGGGCCCAAGTCCCATTGTTGGGTGAGGAAGGGGAAGGTTTGGCACAAAAAAGAAAGCCCGTTGACGTGGACCCCTCGCCACAAAGAACACAATGGCGAGACAAGCGTCAAGCGACATCGTCCGAGGGCTCGGCCGAGTTGGCGACACAATTCAAAGAGTACACCGCCATAAAAGAAGCGAAGCACGCGATGGAATTGGAGGCGATTGAATTGAGGGAGAAAAGAGAGTCGGAGGCTCGCGAGCTCATAACGGAACAACGCGAGACGATGAAAAACTACGCGTACGATCGAGATATGAAAACATTCCTCAAGCCGCACGACGATGCTCCGCCGGAAATGTTGCCGTTCATCCTCGCCCGAAAGTGCGACATCCCTAACAAGTACGAGTGGCCGTGCAATTTATAAAATTTTTATTTTCTAGTTTGAATGTAATTTTTATTTTCTAGTTTGAATGTAATTTTTATTTTTAATCTAATGAAATGTCGTTTATTAAATTTTTATTAATATTTGTTTAATTTATATACATGCATAATTACAACAAATAAAAAAAACAAAAAAATAAAATAAAATAAAAAAGCAAGTCCCCTAAGACGATGTGTAGTGGGGCGTTATGCACCCACATAAAGCCCCTGTAAAGCCCCAAACACCATTATGAAGGGCTTTATGAGACAAAAAAAAATAGTGGGGCGTGATATATATAGCGCTAGTATGGGGGGAGGCTTTCAAACTTTAACCAATCAAATTTAAGCAAGGTTTTTTATAATTAATTAATAAATTTGAAAATTAATAATTAGGTATTGATGGGTAGGGGCTTTATGACTACGGACTCTAGTGATATAACGCCCCATAAAGCCCCTGTGTGACGTGGCACGACACGTGTCGCATAATGCCCCACAAAGGGCTTTATGACTACGGATGACCTAAGAGAGGAGTGCCGCCATCAAATTGAGGGTGTGAGAGGAGTTGACATGACGCGTGCTGATTGGGTGTGTGTAAGAGAAGGGACTCCCCTAAAAGAGGAGTGCCCCTTACACCCTAACATGGACAAAAACCATTTGCTCAAATTTTAACGTTTTTATCTTACATTGATTTTTTTTAAATACATCTTATTATTTTCATATCCGTGACCATAACTTATAAAACTGTTCAGATACTTTAAATCTTTATTTTGCGAAGAGGATGAATATTGTTTTGAGTGGAAAAACTTTCTAAAAGTAATGTAGTGAAAGTGTGAAACGAACCCCGAAATTAATAATTGTGTTCTACACACGACAAAAAATGCGTATGATACGCTAGGTAGACTTGTGCTTCTAACCATTATTTCATTTAAGAATTTTTACAAATTGATTTAGATTAATTTTACTATTAATTGCAAATAGAATTATTGAAAAAAATGGAAACTTATATTTTTAATGGATATTGATTTTATATTTCATACTAGTGTACTAGGTTAAAAAATCATTTATTACATAGGCTGAATAAAAAATATGAAATAGTCAAAAACAAAGATTTAGATATTATAAAACGAAGAGATGAAATAAAAGAACTAAGAAAAAAATAAGAATGGGTAAAATAAAAGAGACGGAAAAAAACAATGTTAGGCTTACATGCGATACGTGACACCATATTTAGTTATTTATTGGTATCTAAATTCAAAAGTAAATTATGCTCTTCACGTCAAACAAAAATATATAGGACCTCAAACACCTTTCTTTTTTTCACTTTAGCAGGGTTTTAAACATTGATATGATTGTAGTTGGGGATCGGTCACTTAAGACTCCCCACGGATGCACTCTAATGAGAGATTAATTTTGTCATGTTTTTTTTTTCTTATCTAAATAAACGCATGTCTTTTGATCTAATCCAAACCTTTTGAAGTCGATGTTGATTTTTTTAATACTTTATTATTATGTGTTTTTCATAGAAATCATAATGTCATCAGGAAAATACTTTGTATAAGTTTTTTGTATGTGCCCTAGATTGGAATGTTCTTAGGAAACTCTAGATAGAGTTTGTTCCATTGTGCTAAATGAGAATTTGTAAAACTAGAAAATAAGTAACGTTCGGAGCATACCAATTAGGCCAATTCATAAGTATTTTAGGTGACGCACAAGAAAGAGAGTGATTACATGAAAGAAGAAAAAGGTGATTTACTTCTTGGTGAAAAGCTACTAAAATAGGAGAAAGAGTGATTTTAGTAGTAGTAGAGAGTAGGGGTGTAAAAAAACCAAATTAATCGAACCATAATCGAATTAACCGATAAAATTGAACCGAAAAAACCGAATCAAATAAAAAACCGGTGGGTCGGTTAATGATTTTTTTTGAAAACCGAAAATAGCGGATCGGTTATGGTTATCATTTTTTCCATACCCACCATAACCGAACCGAACCAACATGTAATAAATCTTTGTAGGATTTAGGACTTTTCACCATATTTTTAATATTTGATGTTTTTGAAGATTTTTAGTACTTAAGGGTCATTTTGTGGTTTTGGTTGAATGTTTATTTGAATTTATAAAATATATCCTATACTTTATTTGAATATTCAATAATAATTGGTATTAATATTATAGATTATATGTATTTTTTAATACTATGTAATATATTAAATACATACAAATATGAAATAACAATTTATTCCATGTTAAAAAAATTAAGCTATTTTTAGCTAAGCTAAATACACGGTTAACCACCTATAACCGACCCACTATAACCATCAAAACCGAATAACCATAACCACCATAACCGATCGGTTATAGTTATGGTTATGCTTATGGTTTTTGGTCAAAACCGACCCAAACACACCACTAGTAGAGAGTGTATTTGCAATTGGCCACGTCATCTTCATTTAAGGGTGGGATTAGTTTTGCTATTAGACTTAGTGTAGTGGGGTGGTCTCCTAACCCACCTCACCACTTTGACGCCGACAAAGATCGTCAAACCACCACAGAAGGGGCACAAAGGGTGTAAGGAACTGTAAAAATGTCCATAAACGACCCGTAAGTGAAAACCCGGACCACTGAAACCCTAATGTGCATGAAAAACCAAGAAATCAAGAAATTTGGGTTTCACGCGGGCCGCGTAAACCATAAGATAAGGTTATGCGGGCCGCGACAGGACAACAAATGACCGGATAAGCGTTCAGGCCACGTGTAAGACACGTGGCAGGCCTACATGTGACACGGTAGCCCTAGTTGTAGACTAGGTGGCCCTTGCAGGCCACGTAAGATCTTGTTAAGGTTTAAGGTTTACGCGGGCCGCGTAAAACCTTAAAATCAGCTATAAATTGCCTGTGCATGGGACTTGCTTCTGTGTTCGAAAATTTCAATCAAAACGTCCATATTCTGCTTAAAAACGGGTATTAGGGTGTCGAGACGCTGCTACGAGTACAGGGTATTAACTCGAACACTGCTACGATATAATGTCCGGTCGATTGAAACCGATCCGAAGGATGTTTAAGTGCTGCCTGTATTTGGGCTATACTTTGTCATTCGTCGTGCGGGTTTTGATTTCGTGAGTTATTCGTAAATGTTGTATTAAGTTACTGACCTAGTTTCGTGTGCATTGTTATTTAACTAGGTTACAAGGCAAAAATCAGTAGGCAAAGTTCTCTCCAACTAAACTTGCAATGTGAGTCATTCTCTTTTTATCAAAGTGCTTTACAAAACCCTAAATGTTTTCCAGTTATATTTTGCAGTGATTAAGTCTTTGCTAATCTTTAATTACTGGCAGTATGTGGGGGTTTTGTGCACATTACTACTAACGATTTATCACTATTAGGTGGGCGAGCCTAACTAGTGATATGTCAACAGTCATAGATTCGGTCGAGTGACAGCTGAACCAGTTAATTTAATTATATGATAAGGGCAAATATAAAAACCCTTAATGCTGTAGTGGAGGGTTCAAATGAGAAGAAATTCTTCGTAAGAAGAAAAAAGAAGAAATTTCAACCAATAGAAATGCTTCATTAGACTTCATTTAATATTTGTACCTAATGTAACTATAAGGGTATATTAGTAAACTTATATACATCATTTATTTGGTAGTTTCATCTTTAATAACTAACTATATTAAATTTGTAACTTATTTTTAAGATATATATTTTTCACAAAAAATAAAAATAAAATTTCATTTATAGTGAAGGATAAATACGAGGCGTGTAGGATAAATTACGAGTTGTGTAGGATAAATTTCAATATGTGTAGGATAATTTCGAAATGTGTATGATAACTTTTGATGTGTGTAGGCAAAAATATTAAGTGTGGAGAATTATAGTCTTAATGACTAATTAATTAGTCAAACATAATAATAAATGAGATGACAAAAAAAACTATTTAATGTTTTACAATTATACCCTTTTATTCTTTTTCTTCTCAATAAAATTTTCTTCTCAAATGAACATTCCCCTAATGCTGTAAATATATAACAATGTGTCTTTTGTGCAAATTGAATGACTCGCCAGTATTTCTCCGCTGATAAAACCTTTTTAAACATGTTTCAGGTGATTTACTTTGAATCAAGGAAAAAGTGCTAGGTAGCACTAAAAAGCTTGAAGAGGTGGCTCAATGAAATAAATAAACATGTTTTGTAAAACAAGGGATTTCCTCGTAAAAATCCCTTTATTGTATATTATGGGGTTTGTCCCAATTTGTGAATAAAATAATCAGGCATTTTCAGTTTAAAAGATCCTGTCAAATATTTCCACTGCCAAATTAAATAATCAATACCACGGGTTTCTGTCCCGCGGCTTCTGGACCGGGTCATACCGGGCCGGAGGTCGTGACAGAAATAGGTGGTATCAGAGCCACTGATTTAAGCCAATTAAGTATTTAGAAATACTTAATTTTTCTGATTGCCATTCTGTGATTTTTTGAAAATCTAATTTATAATAAATAAAATTTTAACTTAAGTTTGTGTGTGTCTTCATGTGTGCTAACAGCATGAATGAACTATCGGAGGCACTCCGAAATTTCACTATCCATACCTCCGATATGGATATCACAGGAAACCCATCCGGCTACCAAGCAGATACTGAGGAGCCCATGATGTTCCAGGCTCAACCATAGGAGAAACCAAAGCCTAAAAAGAGGAGGAAAATCTTGGACTAGAAGCGTGGGCGTAGGAAGAAACCAGCTGCACAAAAGATTAAAAAGACTAAGGATCCGAAGGATAAAGGGAAAGGAAAAGAGATCGGGGAAAGTTCAGGGCAAGCTCAGGAAATGCCACCGTGGGAGGAGCTGGATCGCAAATTGGCCAATAGCGACCTCATCGGACCTGCCGATGAAAACCTTTTCAATTACCCTGCTGAATCCCAACTTCCAGTTAATTTAGAGCCTGCTATCCCAGATCCCATTGTCAACCCCCGACCTCTACAAGGAGAGCTGGAAGAATGGTGGACAACTGGTTGGCAATTTCAGAACCTCTTGAATAACCCTAACACCTATTTCCCCCAGTTTGATCCTGAGCCTGCACCAAACCCACCTATGAGCACAGAAAACTTGGCTGAACTCTGTCACTATGGCGAAGAACTGGTGGACGCAGGAAATCGAATCCGGGAAGTGGGAGAACAGATCTCATGGAAATACGACGAGAGGGAGCGTCGTTTCTGAAATGCAAACGGAGGTTGCGTTTTGTGGTTATGTGTTTAATAACAATAAAATAATAATAAATAATAAAAAAATATGATCATGTAAAGTAACTTAAAATAAAACTTTTGTAAGATGACGGGTGTGTACGGATGCATACTAAAATATATAAAATAGGAAAGTCGCAAAGTCGACAATTTTGGCTATACGTGTTGACGTGATTTTATGCGATTACTTTATTGCGGTTGGTTGTTATTTATTTGTGCCAATAACTTGTATATATTGTCAATTATCAGATGGAACACGCTGTTAATGAACTAGTTAATGAAGTTAATCAATCGGAACACAATAATGAGGATCACTTTCTAAATCGACAAGATATAGAAAACATCGTCACTCAGGGAATAGCCAATGCTATCCCGACAATCGTCGCTGCTATTAAAAGTCCTGTTAAGCCTTCACAAGCCAACCCCAGTAAACGCACACGCGATGATAATTTTAGTAACAGTGTAAATGGAGGCGATAACAATGATAATGATGTGATTCAAGCCCCAATACTCAAGAAGATGAAAGTTGCAACACCTGTTGCACTTATAAGGAATTTCTTAACCAACTGGGGTAGCCCAGTTGGCCACCGACACCCACCTCTTCCCAGAGGTATCGGGTTCGAGTCTTAGGAGTGGCATATGTCGCCCAGGGTAAGAACTCGGCAAGGGGAATTCACCACGGAGCTAGCTTGGTCGGGTAGCGGCTCCCAGAGTGGGATCACCCCGGCGGTTGGGAGGACCGTGCACTATCCCCCCCACCCCCTATAAGGAATTTCTTGCCTGTAAACCAGTCGAATTTGCAGGCAATGAAGGGGCGACTGCTACATTGCGTTGGTTAGAGAAAACTGAAGCAGTAATTAAAATAAGTAAATGCGCCGAGGAAGATAAAGTCATGTATGCTTCTCACCTTTTCAAGGAAGAGGCATTAGAATGGTGGAACACGGTGCTGCAAGCCAAGGGAAGTGACATGGCTTATGCCATGGGTTGGGAAGAATTCAAGCGATTGGTGGAAAGGAAATTCTGTCCCGAGTATGAAAAAGAACAAATGGCAAATAAATTCCTGAGCCACCGGATGGTAGATGTGGACTGTAGAGGGTATACCTCGAAATTCTTCGAATATGCCCGAATCGTACCAACTCTGGCTTCGCCAGAACCGGTACTTATATCTCGCTATATTTGGGGTTTAATTAGCGAAATTCGGGATATCGTCAAAGCTGCGAGACCTCGCACAATTGACGATGCGGTGGAATTAGCCAACACTCTGACTGACGGGCTGGTGCGTACGCGAGAAGAAAACAGGAAAAAGTAGTTAGCCCAAAAGATTATCCAAGGATTTCGTGTGGGTAATAATAGCAACTTCAAGAGAAATGGAACTGGATCCTCTTCTACCCCGCCATTTTGCGGAAATTGCAATAAGAAACATTTTGGAAAATGTAGAGAAAGTTGTAATTTCTGCAAAATTCCGGGCCATCGGGAGGAGGAATGTAAGAAGAAATTATAGGTCTGCTATAACTGTGGAGAAGCTGGGCATTTCAGACCAGAATGCCCTAAATTGGTCAAACCAGTTGACAATAAAGCCAAACCTGCCGAAGGAACTACTAAGAAAAATGCAAGAGCCTTTCAGCTGACAACCTAAGAAGCAGATCTGATTCTGGATATGATAGCGGGTACGTTCTTAGTTCACAACGTTTATGCGAAAGTATTATTTGACTCTGGTGCAAACCAAAGTTTTATAAATACGCTGTTCTGCCAAGCTCTTAATCTACATTTAACCACACTTAAGCAAATTTATTCGGTAGAAACGGCAGATGAGAATTCTGTTAACATAGACATGGTTTTGCAAAAAGGAAATATAGAACTTTCGGGTCATAAATTTTCTGCAAACCTGTTACCTATGAATTTAGCTGGATTCGATGTCGTATTAGGAATGGATTGGTTAGTAGCCAACCATGCTCGAATCCTCTGTGATAAGAATTCCATAGAAATTCATGCACCATCAGGAGAAATAATCATGGTTACAGGAGATAAGCCACGTAAGCCAATGAAGTTCATTTCTGTAATGAAAGTTGCTAGTTATGAATGAAAACAAGGAATAGTGTATATGATTTCGGTAATCATTAGCACTAAGGGTAAGGAACTTAAGGAAATTCCGGTAGTATCAGAATACCCGGATGTGTTTCCGAAAGAGTTACCAGGATTACCTCCGGATAAGGAAGTAGAATTTAGAATTCATCTAATTCCTGGAACTACACCCATAGCCAAGGCACCCTACCGGTTAGCACCTACTCAGATGTTAGAACTGAAAAAGCAACTAGATGAATTGCTAAATAAAGGATTCGTACAACCTAGTTCATCCTCTTGGGGAGCTCCAGTGTTTTTTGTAAAGAAGAAAGATGGTTCAATGCGAATGTGTATTGATTATAGGGAATTGAATAAGGTTACAATTAAGAACCGATACCCATTACCTAGGATTGATGATCTCTTTGATCAACTCCAGGGAGCTAGATATTTTTCTAAGATAGATTTGCGCTCCAGATATTATCGATACCCTAAAACCGCTTTCAGAACTAGGTATGGCCACTACGAGTTTACAGTTATGCCATTTGGACTAACAAATGCTCCTGCAGCATTTATGGATATGATGAATAGGATCTATAAACCGTATTTGGATAAATTCGTAATTGTCTTCATCGACGATATACTTATTTATTCCAAAAGTCAGGACGAGTATTACGAGCATTTATATGCACTCTTAACCCTGTTAAGAAAGGAAAAACTTTATGCCAAATTCTCAAAGTGTGAATTTTGGCTACAGAAGGTACAAATTTTAGGACACATGGTGAATCACGAAGGTATTCACGTAGACCCCTCCAAAATAGAAGCAATCACCAAATGGAAGGTCCCGCAATCAGCTATGGAAGTTAGAAGTTTTCTAGGATTAGTTGGATACTATAGGCGATTCATTAAGGATTTTTCCAAGATAGCGGTACCATTAACTAAGCTAACTTGTAAAGCAGTTAAGTTTGAATGGGGCCCTAGACAAGAGGAAGCTTTTAAGGTTTTAAAGCAAAAATTAACAAATGCCCCAATTCTAGCATTACCCGAAGGAACAGAGAATTTTTAAGTTTACTGTGATGCTTCTAAGTTAGGTTTAGGATGTGTGCTAATGCAACGCAAAAAGGTAATTGCGTATGCCTCAAGGCAATTGAAAAAGCACGAGGAAAATTATACGACTCATGACTTAGAATTAAGAGCAATAATTTTTGCCCTTAAGATTTGAGACATTATCTGTATGGAAGTAAGTTTACTGTTTATATAGATCATAAGAGTTTAAGATATATATTTGGGCAAAAAGAATTAAACATGAGACAACGGAGATGGATGGAAATTCTAAGTGATTATGACTGTGATATTCAATATCACGAAGGAAAAGCAAATGTAGTCGCAGATGCCCTAAGTCGTAAGTATCATGAAAAGCAAAAGCGAGTCCGTGCTCTTAGATTAAATCTTCAAGTAGATTTAATGGAACAATTGAAGAATGTTCAAGAAACAGCGATCAAGGATGATGCTGAAGGAATGAAAGGAAGGATAAAGGAATTAGAGCAATGAACAGATGGAATCTGGAAATTCTATAAGAAAAGAATTTGGGTACCTAAGCAAGGAAATTTAAGAGATAAAATTTTAGAGGAAGCCCATAAATCTAGGTATACCATGCACCCTGGAAACAATAAGATGTACCAAGATTTAAGAAATAACTTCTGGTGGATATGAATGAAAAAGGACATAGCTAGATATGTATCTAAGTGTCTAACTTGTGCGCAAGTTAAAGCAGAACACCAGAAACCTTCAGGGTTACTTCAGCAATTAGAAATGCCTGTTTGGAAATGGGAGCTAATAACCATGGATTTCGTTACTAAGTTACCCAAAACCAGAAAAGGTAACGACGCGATTTGGGTGATTGTGGATCGATTAACCAAATCCGCTCACTTTTTGCCAATGAAAGAAACCTTTAGCATGGAAAGATTAGCAAAGTTGTACGTAGACGAAGTAGTATCTCTACATGGAGTTCCACTCTCCATTGTATCAGATAGGGATAGTCGCTTCACATCACATTTCTGGACGAGTTTCCAAGAAGCAATGGGGACCCGACTCAATTTAAGTACTGCATACCATCCCCAAACAGACGGACAGAGTGAAAGGACGATCCAAACCCTAGATGACATGCTCAGAGCATGTGTGATAGATTTTGGTGGAAACGGGCACGACCACCTACCCTTAATTGAATTCTCCTATAACAATAGTTATCATGCAAGCATTGAAGTTGCCCCGTTCGAAGAACTGTATGGATGAAAGTGTAGAACTCCAGTTTGTTGGGCAGAAGTAGGAGAAAGCCAATTATCAAGTCCTGAAATCGTACAAGAAACCACTGACAAGATAACTCAAATCAAGGAAAGACTGAAAATGGCTCGAGATCGTTAGAAAAGTTATGCAGACAATCGATGCAAACCGCTGGAATTTCAAATTGGAGACAAGGTACTCTTGAAAGTTTCTCCTTGGAAAGGGGTAGTCCACTTTGGTAAGAAAGGAAAGCTAAGTCCAAGGTACGTAGGACCATTCCCAGTAATTCAGCGAATAGGACCAGTTGCCTATCGCTTACAACTACCAGAAGAATTAGCCGGAGTACATGACGTATTTCATGTATCCAACCTCAAGAAATGTTTATCTGACGAATCTCTAGTAGTACCTCTTCAGGATATAGAGGTAAATGAAAAGCTAAAATTTGTTGAGAAACCACTTCAAATAGAAGACAAAAAGGTCAAGTTTCTCAAGCACAAAAGACTAGTACTGGTCAAGGTCAAGTGGGATTCAAAAAGAGGACCAGAGTACACCTGGTAGCTGGAATCGGAAATGAAGCGAAAGTATCCTCACTTATTTCAGTAAATCTCGAGGACAAGATTTTAAATAAGGTGGGGAGGATGTAAGGACCTGTAAAAATGTCCATAAACGACCCGTAAGTGAAAACCCGGACCACTAAAACCCTAATGTGCATGAAAAACCAAGAAATCAAGAAATTTGGGTTTCACGCGGGCCGCGTAAACCATAAGATAAGGTTATGCGGGCCGCGACAGGACAACAAATGACCGGATAAGCGTTCAGGCCACGTGTAAGACACGTGGCAGGCCTACATGTGACACGGTAGCCCTAGTTGTAGACTAGGTGGCCCTCGCAGGCCACATAAGATCTTGTTAAGGTTTAAGGTTTACGCGGGCCGCGTAAAACCTTAAAATCAGCTATAAATTGCCTGTGCATGGGACTTGCTTCTGTGTTCGAAAATTTCAATCAAAACGTCCATATTCTGCTTAAAAACGGGTATTAGGGTGTCGAGACGCTGCTACGAGTACAGGGTATTAACTCGATCACTGCTACGATATAATGTCCGATCGATTGAAACCGATCCGAAGGATGTTTAAGTGCTGCCTGTATTTGGGCTATACTTTGTCATTCGTCGTGCGGGTTTTGATTTCGTGAGTTATTCGTAAATGTTGTATTAAGTTACTGACCTAGTTTCGTGTGCATTGCTATTTAACTAGGTTACAAGGCTAAAATCAGTAGGCAAAGTTCTGTCCAACTAAACTTGCAATGTGAGTCATTCTCTTTTTATCAAAGTGCTTTACAAAACCCTAAATGTTTTCCAGTTATATTTTGCAGTGATTAAGTCTTTGCTAATCTTTAATTACTGGCAGTATGTGGGGGTTTTGTGCACATTACTACTAACGATTTATCACTGTTAGGTGGGCGAGCCTAACTAGTGATATGTCTACGGTCATAGATTCGGTCGAGTGACAGCTGAACCAGTTAATTATATGATAAGGGCAAATATAAAAACCCTTAATGTTGTAAATCTATAACAATGTGTCTTTTGTGCAAATTGAATGACTCGCCAGTATTTCCCCGCTGATAAAACCTTTTTAAACATGTTTCATGTGACTTACTTTGAATCAAGGAAAAAGTGCTAGGTAGCACTAAAAAGCTTGAAGAGGTGGCTCAATGAAATAAATAAACATGTTTTGTAAAACAAGGGATTTCCTCGTAAAAATCCCTTTATTGTATATTATGGGGTTTGTCCCAATTTGTGAAATAAAATAATTGGGCATTTTCAGTTTAAAAGATCCTGTCAAATATTTCCGCTGCCAAATTAAATAATCAATACCACGGGTTTCTGTCCCGCGGCTTCTGGACCGGGTCATACCGGGCCGGGGGTCGTGACAAAGGGCATTCAGCCCCCTTGGGCTCTAGCACATTAAAGAGCACGAGAGATTGTGAGTGTGGGGCCAGACTTTTTTCTAACCGGTCAAATCACCCTACTCACATGTTTATAAAAAAAATTAAAAAATTAATTCTGCTTGTAATTAAACGACTATGCCTTGTGAATATGTAGTTAAGGACTCACTGTCTACGTGACAACGACGTGACAACTTTCTAGTTATTTCACTATACGTATTTTAGGGAATTTTTTTATAAAAAGAGTACGGCTTTTTAGTTATTCTATTATACATAGTCTAACCAAAACTAAATAAAAAATAAGAATATACTTTTTTAATGATAAACACACAAACACCTAAAATCTACTTTTACAATTCTCACTTTATAATACTTAAACTTGTATCATTTTGATTGAAATAAACACTTATGCTAGTAGGCAATACACCATCCAAAAAAAAATATTAGATGATATTAAAGTCTAAGTTGTTGAAAACTAATTAATGCGTAGGAGGCATTAATTAAAAAGCAAAGTAAACATCGGAAATAGTTTACATATGACCTATTGGTCTAGTGATATCACGTCTCTCTTACAAATCTAAGGTTGTGGGTTCAAATCTTTACAAGTGTAAAGTAACGATGGAATTAAGGTGTTAAAAATGTAGATGTTTGAAAAAAGATATCGATTACAATCTAACAAAGATATTTGAAAATCTATATAATCTATATTTTTCTATATAATATAATAAATAAAATGATTTGGGACACTTAGGTGGTGTTTGTTTTTTGTGAAAAGTACTTCTGGACCTCTTATGTCTTCCTCACGCAAACCACACGTAGACGTTTAAGTCTGAAGTGTATTTGTTTTTTGGAAGTGATTTTAAAAAAAAAATATCTTCTAAACCTCTTCCTCGCGCAGATCAGGACTCGCCTCTTCTAACCTCTTCTCATCTCATCTCTGCTCTTTCAAAACACTCTGCAACCCTAGCCCTTGCTCCTCTCATCCGACCACCACATCTCCCCTCCCCCACATCCGGTTGCCGACATCACCGCTCCCACCTCCGTCTTCACCGCCGACAACACATCTCCCCTCCGCCATCACCACGCTGCGTCGTCGGCCCCTGCAACTTCGTCGGCCACTGCTGCAAAGGAGCGGAAAATCATTAACACCGTATAGTAAGAAAAGTTTCGATCTTTATTAGTGTTCTTATCATATACCATAGTTTTGAGATTATTAACAGTTAAATTCCATCAAAATTTTATCTGGGTGTTATTAATTTTAGCTGGTAGTTAAGGGTTTCTGTTAAAAATCTGATCTTGATGATGAATTTTGGTGGGTTGATGCTAAGGTTTTATTAAGGTTTAATGTTTCTGATAAATTTAGGGCTAGTTAAGTTATTATATCATATGGGTTTGTTAAGCATTGATTAGATTCAAGATTTTGTGAGTTTATTTGGTGATATGTAATATGGGGTCATCAGGTTTTGGCTTAATATGTTTGATATACTCTGTAGTGGCTTTAAGTTGTGGAACTTTAATGATGTTTAATAGCCATGAGGTGTTTGCATTCAAGATCAAGTACCATATATGTATGAGCCACTGTGTGATTTGTATTAAAATCTTCTTTTTATTTCACAGATGGCGGTTATTGAAGTCGTGACAGCTATTTTAGAAGGTGAATTACATGTAAGGGTACTTCTTCAAGTCAAGAAGATTAGAGATGACAACATAACACTACAACAAACCGTATTTCTATAAATAGTGATACTTTGGGATTTATGTTAGAGCCGAGTTTTCCCCAAGATGCACAAAAAGAACCTCAGTTGTTACCGCCATATGACAATCATGAACCGCTATCCAGGTATAATATAAAATATTCCTTCAGTAAAACTTTAATTTTAATATATTAATTTGAAACTTGTATGTGGTTAAAGCACTGGTTTTCACAAGGTTGCATACTAGCTGTTGTGTAATATGTATTATTGATATCCACGAAGGCATTGTGTCAATTATTTTGTTTTGTTTTAAATCTATTTATATTACTTTTTCTTCTGCAGGTGAGAGATGTGCAATTGATCATGGATAGGAATTCACAACGATCAAAAGGAGTTGGGTGTGTGCTCTGTTTAAATGCTTCTCTATTTTTATAAATGAACTATGAAGTCGTATTTCTCGTAGTTACCTAAATCGCGGTACGGTCTGATACGTGTACGTGATTCGCTAGATTTTGGTGTATTCGGTACGAGCGGGGGTATGTTCATTTCGGTACGAACGGGTACGGTGTACCATGTATATAGTTATGCCATTATAGGCATCATGAGCGATTTAGCATCATAATTAGTTCTACGTACTAGGATTTTGTACTTCTGTGATTCATTACCTTTCTGTTTATAACATCCTAAGGCTTATCCCATAATCTTTTTATTACCATGTCTTCTGGTCACAACGATCAAACTTGTGTCTTGAATTATTTACTTCAGGTACATTGAGTTCTATGATGCAATGTCTGTTCCCATGGCGATTGCTCTATCTGGTCATCTTCTTCTTGGGCAACCCGTTATGGTTAAGCCTTCAGAGGCTGAGAAGAACCTTGTCCAATCACTGAGCAGTTAATGCAAAGCATTGATTCAATGATATAAAAAAATGTTATTGTCGTTTTATGAATATTATTTCAGTATTGTATAACTATTATTTATGTTTGAATATTAAAAAACTCTTTTAAGTTAAATAAAATCAGTTTTTTTATATTTCAGTTTATTTCAGCAGCTTACAGAAGTTAAAAAACAAACAGTCTTCTTCTTGCAGACTGCAGAGGTTTGGTCCATCTCTTTAGCTGCAGATGTGGTCCGCAGACTGCAGACGTTTTACCTCTGAAAATACAAACAGCATCTTAGCATGTTGTGGTGGAACCTCAAGGTGATTTGAGAGGGAATGCAGCATATATAATATAATAAATGAAAATGATTTGGGACACTTAGAATGTTGTGGTGGAACCTCAAGATGATTTGAGAGGGAATGCATATGAACAACTCTCTAGAAGGTTTATTTTTGGAAAATTATTTTTTGAAAAATATTAATGTATTCATTCTCTTTCCCAGATATTGATACATAACATGATCTTGTTACAAACCCCTAAAAATCGCTTTCTTCTGCCTCTTCCTTCTGCTTGAAGTCCCCACAATCAAATCGATATCAGGTAAGCAAATCTTCTTTTAATTGTTGTTAAACCTTTTGTTAATCAAAATAGGTTTGGTTCTTGTAACGTATTGGATCCGGTTATCTTGATGACAAATCAGTTCAGACTAGGACATTTTCTGTTCAGATTTGTTACATCGATTTATTCAAATTAGGCTTTCTTTTTGTTCAATTGTGTTCATCGATTTGATTTTTGTTCAAACTAGGCTTTCTTTTTGTTTAATTTTCATATTGTTGCTTTCATAAATAACTTCTTTTCTTCGAACCTAAAATCGATTGTTCTTTGTAGAAGATTGAAGATCGGTGCTTTGTGTTCAATCTATTTCAACAGGTTTCGATTTTGTTTTATTTTGTTGATGTATGTGACATTTAATTTTATTTTTGAATTAAAATTTCAAGTGAGTGACGTTAGAAGAAGACGATTTCAATTTGGAGGCTAGTAAAATGAAGTAGTGAGTTCCTCAAACCAAAACCACGTATGCGTTATCCAACCTTCATTCTCTATGATTAAGGTACTAATTCAGCTGTATGAGTCTGTTAGGACAATTATTTATTTTACTTCATTATGGTGGTTATCGAAACAAGTAGATTTGTTTTATTTTAAGTTTTGATATTGTATCTTTGTGAGTTTCTCGTGTAGTTTATGATTTAGGGCTAATGTTTTTTGTTGTTTTATTTAAAACTAGAAGGTCTAAAGTCGCACACCAAATGTTTGATGAAATGCTTCAACCAAAAGCTCAAGATGTTGATTACCAGCCTGTGCGCTCTTTTCTCTCATTTGGACTTCTTTATTTTTCAAATAATCCCTTTGCCTCAATATAAGTTTTTTAGTAATTCTTACTTGATTCATATATATTTCCATATGTATAAATACCCGATGATAGTTTGTTTTCATTTTTTGGTAACTTGCAGATTATGTTTTCAAACATCATCACTTCATTGATTTTGCATTTTATATATGTTTTTTATGTTGATAAGTAGGTATTTTTTCCGATATGAATGTTAGCTCAGATGATTCATGACGAGACACTGGCATATTTGAGGGAATCAGGTATGTGAGAATTTAGTATTTTTAACATGTTTTAACTTGATGGTGATTCTAAATTACTAATAGTTCTCAGTAGAATAACATAATCTATAACGCCCCAAAATTTAAAACATTCAACCAACACGTTAGTAAGGAAAACTTGAAAATTTTTCGACAACTTCTTGACATCATAACATTATAATGCACAACCTTTCGACAAAAAGAAGATATAACTAACTTGTTTTAGTTACAAGGTTACTAACAAGACTAACTTTTTCCAAAAACATAATATCATCAAAAGATTAAACATGTCGGTTGTACGTAAAACAAAAGCTTGAACTTTTCAAGTAGTTAACTTCGGAAGCGCGAGGTGGGCGTGGGTCATGTGTTCGATCCAAGTTCGCCATGTAGTTTAAGTTGCGGATTTACCTACATTAAAACAAAACTTCAAGTCAATTTCGTTAATCGTAACACTATTTAAACTAGCGAATCGATATAATCTGTTTCATTCTTTCATGTCACCTTCACATTCACTTGACCCGTGGAAACGGGTCAATACTTACTATCTCAAATTTAAGATAAAACATACCATTCATTAATCCGTTAGTAACGAGTTAATTACATTCATAACATAAACTTCCATTCGATCCGTTTACAAGGAATCGAATACATTCCTTTCATCATTTGTGCTTGCATCCACTTCAACCCATTTATGACGGATTGAACTATACCATTCCTTTTTCCCATAACTTTCCATTCATTCGGCTCGTTCAAGACGAGCTGACCATGATACATATCCTTTCATAGAAACTCATTTCATATGACCCGTTCATAACGGGTTAGGCCATCTATTTCAAAACCACCATAACTGTCATAACTAAGGTTTTCGTGTAAGAACATTAAATGACACAATACAAAATGTATGCGTAAAAAAACATACCTCGATCTTGTGAGTTCCTTTTTCCTAGTATTTGAACCTTCTTCTTTCACGCCTACATCAACATATTCATTCATTCATTTAGTCCAACCAATTTCATTCCATCATTTTCCAAATTACACATACATTATTCTCTTAAGCATTTCATCAAACGCTTGGTGGGCATCGTATTTACAAGGCATAATGTACAAGTATGTAAAGCATGAATTTACTAGTTCATCCCATATATCATCAATAATCAATTAAGTTTACATGATTCTTTTATTCTACATCAATTTATTTAGCATCCATATATTACAAGCAAGATCATACATCAAGATTTCACATATATGTTTCTACTTGATCACCCTATTCAAGCTAACTTTTCATCAAGTGGGTTCTTGTTAAAGTGTTTCAAATGACCTAATTTCAAACATGATTCTTGTACTAGAAAGTAATATTAACTCCAATTTACACAATTTGTTCTATGAACTCAAGATTGGGTTATGACCCACTTCTTACAAATCATAATTTCAAGAAATTGAACTTATCACTTCAGTAATCGGGTTTAGATGAATGTCAATTGAAGTTCATGCACTAGATTATCCTTGAATTTTCACTTCAATTGATTGAATTTGCAAGCAAAGGTTTCACCTTGCTTCCCCCCTGTTCTGTTCGATCCCAGCAACACACAAATGTGTGTGTTTTGGGTTTCAACCTTCTAATACCTCTATTTTGGTATTGCCAAAGTTTAACCCTTCTAGTGTTTACATTTCTTTTAATTTGGTACTTTCCATCATTTAAATAACATTTGTAACACATTTTTCTTTTTAACTAACTAAGTTAAGTTTTTAATATTTTCGACTTATTTTCATAATAAACCTTTTTGGGGTGTTACATAATCTAACCCATGAAGTGTTCTTAGCTTACAAATCAGAAAGTTTGAAGTTAAAATTGGAGCTTATCATCAACATTAGGCTGCTACAACAGTATACTAGTAAGGAACAAGGATCCAAACTCATCTATTTTCTAAATTTTATGAGTTTTAAGGAAAATAGGAAGATTAATGAAGATGTAATCGTTGAAATAGATCACAATAAGAAGTTTAGACACTTGGAGTTGTGCACTATTTTAATTTGAATATTTATTCAAATGCTTCATCTTTGGTAACATTTTAAAGTTTTATTTTGTGCTATCTTATGTGTTTTTATTAGGATTTTACATTGATTTGGTATCTTATGTGTTTTGAGTTCTTTTAGTTTGTTGTTTTAAACATTGTTTGTACTTGGAAAGTGGATCATTATCATTGGTGACCTGTAATTTGGTTCTTCAGATCGTTATTTTTTGTGGATTTGATCAACGAGGCTTAGAAGGTAAATTTGTTTCCATTTATATAAATTTAGGGCTAATTTTAATACTATCGAGTTTAGGGTTATCATAGTATTCGTGGGTGTGGTGTTGTGACAGGTTCGGTGACTTGTGGTTGTTTTCCGGCAATTCATAGCTTCAACCGGCAAAGATTCCGACAGCGTTGAAAATGTTGAAAGTTTTTGAGATGAACAACTTTTTGAGATGTTTAACCAGTAAGGCTCGGTGGTTTTCTCTTTGTGTATGCATGGATTTGTCTATTCGATGGTCTGTTGGTTATGGTTATGCCAAACTATATGATTCCTCAACATGATTAGTTTTATTGAAATCATTTTCCTTAAGTTGTTTATAGTGATATGTGTTTACTGTTTCATAGATGATGGTTGACCTGATATGTTGAAAGTTGAATATGCAAATGTTGTGGAATTCAAGATTGTTTGGCGAGCTACCTTTATGGTTCATATTTACCAACTTCTTAAAAGTTGTTAAATTTTTTGTTGTTGTTTTTATTCATTAATTATTCATTGTTTTTATCACCAATTGAGGTAACTTTTTTTGTTGGTTCTCGATTTGTCGTTTAGCCTCTTTAAACTCGCATGATTATGTTTAATGGAAAGTCATATTCATTGGGATTATGTTTAGAAGGCTATCAATGATGAACACTTGGTTTGTTTGATGACCTAGGTTTTGATTTGAACCTTAACTAAGAGCGGTTATCACATTGAACATGTTCATTCTCATTTTTTGCAGGTTTATCCCTCCTTCAAAGACACGATGAGTTGGTATATTTTTAGATATGATTTTAGCTATCATATTGAACATTTATGTCTTTGGAGGGTTGTGGTTTTTCAATATTTAATGTGTCTTTTGTTGTATTCTGATGATAGTTGCAGCCCTTCAGTCGATATCTTTCCACCTCTACTGTTCTGAAGACGCTACATAGTGATGGTGCTTGGTAAGGTTTAAAAGATGTACTTAATTTGTTGAGTTAAAACACTCCTTAAAATTTATAGATTTATCATCAACATGACTCTGTATGTGTTTTCTTATTGACTTTTGTTTTTGTTTTAGTAGTTTCTTTTAATATTTGGTTTTGGCAGTGGTGAGTTGTGTATATGTGACAGAATGAAAAGGATCCATGAATGGCTTCCGGTTACCGCATCACGAAATGCAAAATTGTGGTATTTAGCCTTCTAGGATGTTACTGCCATGGTTGAACCTGGTCTCCCCAGTCTACCTTACGCAATGTCCTAGCTTGGTTGGTCAGATAGTCTCTTCAATCTTTAATCCTAATCTTTTCAATTATAAAAACTTATTTTTCCTCGTTTCTACATTGACAACAATGACTACAGAAACATAATATGTTAAAAAAACTTTGACATACATGTGCAGCATCCATAAATAATCATGTTGAGCACTAACCAGAACATCCCTTTTGGAAGAATCATAATTTCAAATCCAAAATCGAGAAAACGTAAAGACATCCATTACCTAATTAATATATGGAGACATGGTGGCTGCTGCAACGATTTACATGCTCAATCACTTTTGAAGTGCAACAATTTACATGCTCAATCATTCTTGAAGTTTGCCCTAATTGCTACTTCGCGGATCTGGCTTTTAACAACTCAAGAGCAACAACTGATTTTGAGAAGGTGATCAACAAAGGAAAAGAATGGGAGAAGCTAGAGTTTCATTAGCGGAGCATGGAGTAGAGGGAGAGATTAACCTAATATTTTTGTTGGTGAAGGAGTCAATGTTGAGAGATTAGATGATGGTGTTTTGTTTAGGGTGAGGTAGAAAGGGATAGAGAAAGCAGAGATTAATATCTGAGAGGAGATGAATGAGGCAGTCAAGAAGAGAGAGAGAGAGAGAGAGTTTTAATTTCAATTTCAAAAGTGACATATGGAGCCAAATAAATGAATCGATGGGTGTTTTGAATTTTGAAACCGGTGACAAAGGCCCGTCCAAAACTTCATGGGCCCATGTGGGTTTGAAATTTGTAATAATCCCTTAATAACAATAATAATAATAATTTAATAGTATAGATATTATATTTAATTTAAATAATAATGACATAAGCAATGCATTGTTGTGACAACCCGTACTTTCCCTTCATGTTCCACCTTACGTTGTAACTATGTGAATGTTAATGAACGTGATTTATTATTGATTGCTTGAATGTACGTGAAGATACTTGGAAATGATTGACTGGTTCATATGTAAAGTGGAATGATATTTGATTCTTATAAAAACCGCACACCAAATAAATATTAGTATAATCGCACACTGTCAGCATAACGACACACACCTACTACGACCGCACACCTCTTTTATTCGGACCCAAAACCCTAAAAGGCTGGCCCAAAGGTGGCCGCACACCTTTCCCATTAGGCTTTAACGGACCGCACATTCATCTAATGAGGGTGTGCGGTATCTGGTAACTGGTATATATACCCATGTGATGCAAAACCCTAGAAAATCCTTTGCCAATCATTGAAGGCAACAATTTCCTGAAACATTCTCTCTCTTTGTCACACCCCAACCGATGGCGGAATCATCGAGGTGCGGCACTAGGCGAACCAGATTGCTCAAGAGAACCCATAACAACTATTTAATGACAATATTTAAAAGGTTCATTATCCCATACTAATAAACAAATATTTCAACAAACAGTCATAATGGAGTTCACATCTCTCAAACAAAACAAGTCCGACAACCTAGATTTTATTTGGTGAGTTTCTAGACTTCCTATCCAGTTGCAGCAAATAATCCATCAACCTGTCACATACATTAAAATAAAGTCAATACAATAATGTAAAGGTGAGTACACAAGTTTAGCATAAATATAGTATAGCGTTTACGCATAACCAACATGTAACACGTAACGGGCGAATCAAGTAATTATCACAATGATACAAGCGAACCACATAACTGCGAGTAGAGTATGCGCGACACATGTTCACCGAAGCGAACAAGTGAAGTAAAGTGTGTGATCCTTAGCAACCCCTGACTAAACAGGTGTTGAGTCCAAACTATAGTACTATCGTTGCTAAAGGCAGTAGGCAAGTCATCACTGTATAACATAGCAACAAGCATTCAACTAATCACATATAAGATGCGAGTGCGGCTAGCGTTTATAAAGCGTTTAAGTGTTGTGTTTTTTATAGAGGACATATGTAACACCCAAAAGTGCGTTAAACGAAAATGGGTTCGAGTATACTCATAGTGCGTGTCTAGCAAGTAGACACAGCCTGAAATGGATTGAAGGGAGCGCCGGATCAGCCTGCGTACCGGGACAAAATGCGTAAGTCTTCCAAAGTGCTGAAACGGTCGAAATCGAAGTGTCGGGTGGGTAAACAAAGGCTTCGTACGAAGATGTGCCTTCGTACGAAGGTGGGTCTTTGCACAAGTGATGCTTCCGTTGTCCAAAATCGAGTGTTCTTCGCGTCTGTCTTCGGAAAATCGAGTGTTCATCCCTCCAACCTTAATCTACTAATTAAACATAGAGTCGGAGAGGTCTTTGTCTGAGTCACGGATGAGAATCGGGCTGTGATACGCGAAACAATGCCTTCGTATGAAGGCAGTGCCTTCGTACGAAGCCGGACTTCGCACAGAACAGTCCAGCTCGCATTCATGGCTGTTCTTGGCATTCGGAGCGGTGTTTTCGCCTGAATCGGATGTATTTTCGAGTCCTATTCAACGCGGTTTCAACACTACTTCATCCCACTATCCAGTGAATGAAATACATGTTGTTTTAGGTCCGTTTTTGTGTAAAATCGAGTTTGAAAATGGTTTTAAAGGATTTTCACTAAGGTCTAACACTTGGTGGGTGTGAAATCTGTAGATTTCTAACTTGGGAAGCCGAAGCTAGGTCCAATACACTCGGTTAAGTGTAGATCTGTGAAAAAATAAGAAGGTTTAATGAAAAAGATGAAGGTTTTCATGAAATAGATGAAGTTAAGATGAAAAAGATAAAGTTTAGGTGAAAAAGATAAAGTTTAGATGAAAAAGATGAAGTTTAAGTAAAAACCCGGAAGTTTGGATGAAATCGAAGTAAATCTTGTGGAAAATCGTAGTGGAAAACGTTGTGTAATCATGTAAAAATGTTAAATCTTACTTGAAAACAATCGGACAGCAATTCGGCAGCGTTTCAGTATGAAATGACAGCAATGAGTGAAATGGATATGGGCTTGGGTATTTATAGAGGATGGGGGTTCGCACAGGGGCATTCGTTCGAACCGGCTGCCTTCGTACGAGGCTGGCTGGCTTCGTTCAAAGGGCCTGTGTTGTGCAATCCGTTCCTCGTTTCGCGCGTAGGATGCTCGTTTAATGCGTTTTGTTGTGTTAGTTAGTTCTAGTGTTTTGAGTATTTTAACTAGATATCGAGTGTTGCGTTGTGATGCGATTAATCGAGTTGGGAGTATAATCCCTAAACATATAAAGCACACACAAGTAAAGCATATAAGAAAACACAGCATAACATTACTACAATTAACAGCGTTTGCGTTTTAGCGATTTAGCGCGATAAGCGAGTGCGAAGGCAAGAGTGGTTACCGAACAAACAAACATACTCGGCAACTAAAGTAGCATAGTTTTCTGTGATTCATGTTGTGTTAGCGTTGAGCGTTTGCGAATATAAAGCGTTTATGCGTGCAAAGGTGCTGTGTCATGAAAATGTATTTAGTATAACATAACCCTTTATTTATATCGAATCTCAGAGTACAAAACGGTTACAAATCGAAGTAAGTAGCAAACGGATAACAATCCGAAAAGTCGGGTTGTTACACTCTCTCTCCCTTTCACCAACATTCCTCTCTTTTGGGAAACCCTAGAAAAACACCCTACTTCTTCCTCCTTGAAGATTTTTGGCGCATCATCATTACCATCATCAGCATTAGCCTACCCTTTCTGGAAAACTTTTCTTCATCATTTATTTGAAGACCTCTTTTTCCCACTCTCTCGCACACTTCCGGATTTAATCAAGACGTGGTTGACCAACTTTAAAACAAGAAAATTACATGCCGGGCAAAACAAAGGTGAGTTGACACACTTTACTAAAAGCATGTATTTCCAGTGGTTGGGAACGGAACAAACAACACTTTCCCTGGTTTGGGATTGCATAGTATCCCTGCTTTGGGATATGGTTAAATGCTATTTATATTTCATGAACAAGCGTACGAAATGAAACTCTATCATGGAAGTCCCCACTTACTATACCGATTAGTCGCCTGGCCTGGCGAAGGGGATATTAGTTGATAGCGCTATTAGGTTTCACCAACCTCACACCATGCCTGGATAGGATCGGGCGTGAACTAATAGGCCTTGGCAAACCGTCAATGATGATAGACATTGACAAACGGGGCAACAACGATACAACGAGTTGCAAAGTGTTCGGTATTACGGAGTTTAGTAGCTTACATATGGGGTAGCTCCCCATGGCATGACATAAATGAGTAATTTAACAACACAAGTTTTTGGAAATAAAACTGGATAAACCGTGAACTCGCCAACTTTATGTTGACACCCTACTGCATACTTTGCAGGTACTCAGTGATAGCTCAGGAGCTTGCAGCGGGGAGTGTAGTGGTTGCTTGACCCATGTTGGGTTTCTTAATAATAATTATGAACTTTTGAACTCTTGTTTGAACTGTTTAACTTATGCTTCCGCTGTTAACTTTAAACGTTGTTTTTGAACTTTAAACTTTGGACTTTAGATGCTGATAGTCACTAATCGTAATGGTAGTGATGAAAGCTGTTTTATTATACTTATTGTTCAATATGATTGGTGATATAATCCTGGTCAGTCACACGCCTCGCAGTAATACTCCGCATGTGAAAATTGAGGGTGTGACAATTGTTGGCTTATGTAAAAGAGTGACACCTCAACTTGTGTTAGGTGAGCTCATCTTCTCCTTTAATAATAACTAAAGATTAGTTTGTAAGTTTTAGTTATGAAAAATAGTCCCTTATTAAACTTAAAGTTTATGGATGTGAGAGTTAGAAATATATTCTTAATTAAAAACACCTAAAGAGCACAAACTTTTTAGCACCAAATTTTCTAAATATATTTCTTATTTTAGGTCTGTTTAATGTTCATATAATAAACTTCATACCTTCAGCTGCAGCTAATTTGTCAAACATCTTTCAACAATCAAATTAGTTTCAGATTTTAGCTCTAAATAAAAGTTTAAGCTTTTAGCTTTCAACTTCAACTATGATTAGGTTTTTGTTCCAACTCCAACTTGCCTAATTACCAGATATACTAAATATCATTAACCTATGAGAACTCGTTTCTTTTACTTAAGTATGACAGGTAGAAATGTTAACTTCATTAAGATCGATCTGATATATACTTGGTCTTTAACAATCAAATGGATAAAATGAAAATGGTATATATTTTGTCAAACGAGTTAAACAGTTTATTAAGAAAAAACCTATATTGTTTTTCAGTAACGTAGTAGTTTCATAATCAAAGTTATATTAATTTTGTAGAGCTAAACTTCCATGATGATATAATTTTAGAGGATAAATTATCTGACCCGGTCCTACCTCAAACAACATACTTGTGCTAAGATAATTTTTGTATTTTATATAATGTGCAGTGGCTAGTGATTGACTGGTTGTACATTTTTGACTTAGAACCACATTGTGGTTCTTTACAATAGTTTTCTGTAAGACTGTAACTAATCTTCTTCATTTCCGTACACACTCAATTTTTTTGAATATTCAGAGTCAAACCACAAGCGTGTCTAAAGTCCCCATATCTATAATGTTATATATAGGCCATCTTGGCATTGTAAACCTCACAAAAACATATTCATCAATACCCAAAATGAAAACATTCATGTCTTTTGCAAAACAACAACTTCTTTCACCCTTCAAACACTTCATCCATGCCGACTTTCATGAACTCTTTGAAAGGATGACACTCATCGACAAGTTTCTCTTCTTGGTACGTTAATGCTGCATGCATGTAATTAAACAATTAATTAAACTTTTAATTTACTATAGCTCATTTTGAGATTATAATACTTTGGCAGATCATTCATGGTGTCGATAAATCCGGGATAGGATGGCACCGTTTTCCTGTGTTCTTAGGTCTTACTTACTTGGCCATTCGCCGGATTCTTCATGATAAGTATAATCTGCTCAGTGTTGGGAAAACTCGGGTTGGGGTTCGGTTTGATACCGATGACGTTGATTTCAGGACCACCAATGGAAAGTTTAACGATCCTTTCAATGAAAGTGCCGGCAGTGAAGGAACTTTCATTGGCCGTAACATGCCCCCTGTTGATCAGAAAGAGAAGGTATATATATTAATCGATCAACTTCAAATTAACACATATTGGCATATATATCACTAGCTAGTTATCTTTTCTAACTATTGTTCTAAAATTGCATTGATGTTGAACTGGTCATTTTTTATAACGTTGACTGGTTACTCAGGGTTTCTTTTAGCTTTTGATTGACAAAGAGCAAAAGAGAAATTTTATATCCTTTTACTAAATATTTTTTTTTATCAGTTAGTCTTAATAGAGACAGGATATAAAAAAGCAACCACGACGTCTTTGTTTTAATTTTCAAGCTTTTTATAAGACATGAACTTTTCCCAAAGTTCTGTTTGTAAGATGTTTAGGATGATATTTAAAAAAGATAATACATGTTTTTTTTTAATCAAAGCACAAATCTATAGATATATCCTTAAATTTACGTAACATGTTTTGCAAAATAAATTAGTGATAGTTTGATAGTCATTTGGGTGATTTCCGTGTATTTATGTAAGCATTATTAGGTCTACATGAGGGGAGTATGTTAGAGATCATCAATTGTCTCAACCAAACTTATAATATTTAGAGCTTTGTATATCTATATATTTTAGGTTTTTTCATACTAATTAATCCAACTTCATAATTAGAGGCTTAGAGCTTTGTATATCGATATTCATACTAATTAATTCTAAATATAAATCTCAAGGTCAGATAAACTTGACACACGTGATTATCTAAAATTTTAATAATCATCAAGAGAATTCTGTCCATCTTTAAAGTTAGATTAAAAATTAGATGTTTATTACTCTTGTAGATAATACAAAAGTCATATATAAATATACCGATCGGTTCACTGTCATTGTTCATGATTTGTTATTCTTTCTTTCGTGTTTTCATTTGTAATGTAGTTATTGGCAGTACTAGATACTCCGATATATCCCATTAAAACATCACGTAAGGTCCACACCAACATTTATAAAATAAGATTAAAACTTTTTTAGTCTAAATACTTTTCTTTTTATATAATATGTGACAATGACCTGACTTCCTTTCGTTAGATGGTAATAGCAATTTTATCCGACATAATTATCAAAGAGATTAAAGTGAGATATGATATACACGAAACCCACTTTTTAACAAGAATTTTTTACACATAAATATCATCCAACTTTTCACTTACAAAGATTTAAATTCATTTTCTATGAGAAAAAAAAAACACCATCCTACTAGACCATTAGATCATGAGTACATATCCAGTTTATTAATCACACGTTTGTCTAATCAGTAAAAATTAAACAAGCAGGTCTCGAAGATTTCATTCTTATTATACCTTATAAATTTTATAATCATTTTTATACAAGTGTCATCCTTTGCTTGTGTTCTTGTCTGAAGCTGATATTACTATCAAATTTAAAGCAAGTAAATAACTTCTAGATAAAAATGCAACATGCAAAAAAGTTCGTTCATCTAATAGTAGTTATTCAATGCAACTCACAATAAACCTAAGAAATTTGAAATGGTAGTCGAGCTTTGAATGTAGGGTGAGACAATTGTACTAAAACGTATTTCTGTGTGCAGCTATTGAAGCCGGATCCGATGTTGGTAGCAACAAAGCTTCTAGCACGTAAACAACTTATAGACACCGGAAAGCAGTTCAACATGATTGCTGCTTCATGGATTCAGTTCATGATTCATGATTGGATTGATCACCTTGAAGAAACAAATCAGGTTCGATTAATCAAGATATTATATAATCTCGTGACATAAGAAGGAAGAACTTTGTACTAACACATATATAATATGTTACCATGGATTATTATGATAACAGATTGAGCTTAGGGCGCCAGCAGAAGTAGCAAGTGAATGCCCTCTCAAATCCTTCAAGTTCTTCGAGACTAAAGAAATCGATACTGGTCTTTCTGACATTAAGAAAGGTCATCGTAACATCAGAACTCCTTGGTAGTATGATTTCTATAATTTAATTAATCATATTTTATAACCTCGCATTGTTAAAAACTCTCAAAGTTATAATAAAAGAATTGAGAAAGACAATCATTGTATATACAAATAAATAGTACGAAGTTAAGAGTGGGATATATATGACATGTACAGGGATGGGAGTGTGGTATATGGAAGCAACTCAAAGGCTGGACGTCACGTAAGAACGTTCATTGACGGAAAGCTCAAGATTGCAGAAGATGGTCTCCTTCAACATGACAACGATGGATTGCCTATAGCGGGAGACGTTCGTAATAGTTGGATTGGGGTGTCAACTTTGCAAGCCCTCTTTATCCACGAGCACAATGCGGTTTGTGACGCCTTAAAGGTATATGTGTATATGATAAACATGTAGCTAGTTATTTTTAGTTTATTAGCTAGCTAGTGGCTTACAATATACTTATGTCAATCAGAAAGAATATCCTTATTTGGACGATGAAGATCTGTATCGCCACGCAAGACTAGTAACTTCTGCGGTGATCGCAAAGGTGCACACCATTGATTGGACCATTGAGCTTCTCAAAACTGACATGCTTGTTGCTGGAATGAGAGCTAACTGGTAATTACTTACTTTAAAATAAATAATTAATCTAGTCTTATGTGTTAATTACATTTGGGCATGTTGGAGGATCTATTTTGGGAGGACTAGTAGGGCTAAAGAAACCCGAAAACCACGGGGTACCCTACTCGCTAACAGAAGAGTTTACAAGTGTTTATCGAATGCATTCTCTCTTACCTGATCAACTTGTCATAAGGGATGTTAATTCCACACCAGGACCTAACAAGTCTCCAAAGATTACCAAGGAGTACGTAAATCGCACCTAAGTTATTTTCTCTTAATTTGAATAACAATTTACTTCTTTGTATCTTCATGTAATAACCAACAAATAAGTATGCTCATAGTTATTAATTTATATTCAGGATTGACATGATCAATTTGATTGGAAAGAATGGAGAAAAGGAATTATCAAAAATTGGATTTACCACACAAATGGTATCCATGGGACATCAAGCCTGTGGGGCGCTTGAGCTATTTAACTATCCAGTCTGGCTTAGGGACATTGTGCCTCAAAACGTGGATGGGACTGATCGCCCCGACCACATTGATTTAGCATCACTTGAGAGTAAGCTATTTTTGTCTTTCAATAAAGAATGTGTATATACATGATTAATTTTGATCCTAATATATGATCATGATGCGTGCAGTTTATAGGGATAGGGAGAGGAAAGTAGCAAGATACAATGAGTTCCGTAGATCACTTTTCTTGATCCCAATCTCCAAATGGGAAGATCTAACAGAGGACAAAGAAGCTATTGCCACATTGCGTGAAGTGTACGGTGATGATGTCGAAGAGCTTGATCTGTTGATAGGAATGATGGCCGAGAAAAAGATCAATGGGTTCGCCATTAGCGAAACAGCTTTTGTAATCTTTCTAGCCATGGCCTCAAGGTATATATACAAATCACCAAAATAAGTGAATCAAAACTGTAAATAAACAAACTAATGGATAAATTTTTATACAAACTAAATATTGGTTCATGTGCAGGCGACTCCAAGCGGATAGATTCTTCACTAGCGATTTTAACGAAGATGTGTACACAAAAAAAGGGTTCGAATGGGTGAACACAACAGAGAGTCTGAAAGATGTGTTGGACCGACACTATCCAGAGATGACCGATAGATGGATGAACTCAACAAGTGCTTTCTCGGTGTGGGATGCTGCCCCTGAGCCTCATAATCCCGTACCAATTTATTTCCGTCTCCCCAAGTGATAATGCTTTGATGGAAAAGAATATGTTACATGTTTGGTATACATATATGTATAGGTATTGCATCTGTTGGGGTGCCTTATTCAATATTTATTTGCTTAGTATATATGCGTTATTTAATTTTCTTATGGAATAAAAGAATAAGTGATGTATATTGTATGTATCTTAATGAAATAAAAGGCAATTGGATTATTATGTTGTTAACGAGAGGAGACTTTATGAATTCACTATAGTTGGAGAACTTTTCCTAACCTATAATCCGCCAATGTTGTCTACTAAGTTTGTGGATGAAAGTATGTTTTAAACCGTGATTAAAATGAATTAAAGCTAAAAGATTTTGTTACAGATAGCAACAATTTTGATGTTTGTTACAAACAACACAAACTGTTATATAGAATAAAGTTTATGTTTTGTTAGGAGTACTGTTTATGTTTCGTATATTTTTTTAAAGACAAACTTGTAATCAATCTAAAGAAAACAATGTATTCGAAAACAGTGATTCAAAAAGGGTCGGCATATTTACACACTTAAGTACCTATTTACACGCCCTTGTATAGGCCTTCGTATTGGCCTATACTGGGCGTATAACCGTATTCAATTTCTAAGAGAATCTCTGATTATGTTATTTCATGTCCTGTATGGCTTGTATAGGCCTATACAAGGCGTATAGGCAAAATAGATCATTTTACGTCTCGTATAGGTCTGCACTAAGCGTTTATAAGGGGCTTTTTTAAACAAACACTTTTATATAATATTTATTGTTTTAGCAAAGTTTTATAATTAGATAATAAGTAATTTAAAAAAAAATTGTTAAGTAGCGTATAGGTCTAATATAGATCCCATATAGGCCAATAGGTGTAGTATAGATTCCTTATAGGCCTATACTACTTTAATACACAGGTGTAATATCGTATAAAAAATTGATTAATATTGTATAAAAAAATTTGTAATTTATTTAGAAAATACTTATTTTTATTAAACTTTGCTAAAACGATTAATATTGTATAAATTGCTTGTAAAAAAAGCCCTTATATATGTCCCATATATGCCTATATGCGGCATATACCGGGCAGGGATCATATATGAGACCTGTACAAGGGGTCTTGTACGCCTCGTACGTATAGGCCTATACGTGGCGTATAGGAGCAGTCAGATCAAAGCTGACACCAGGCATGCAGTGATTTTGATGTAATCCTTGACCTATACGAGACAAGGGGTGTGCAAATAAATAGATGAGGTATGTAGATAGTTTGAACCTTCAAAAAGAAAAAAACTAAAACAACAAGACAAATCCCAAACGCCTTAATAACTCTATAATTCAAATACACCAAAGGAAAGGGAAGATCTCTATTGGCAGCTAAAAGGAATTCACTACTACAAAAGAGAAATAAAACAACGCTGCTACTAAAAAGATACTTGTAACAAATTTAGGACTGTTTTGAACGCTAAAATATAATTGATTTGTTGACTTTTTAAAATATGCCACGATATTGGTCAAAGTATTCTCCTTCCTGTTAAAAAAAATAAAATAAAAAACATTTTCAACTAAAAATATATACCCCAACGATATTTTCACACTCCCAAGTCTCCAAAAAATAATAGGATCATTGACCATATACCTCAACGATATTTTCACACTCCAAGTCTCCAATAAAATATAATATTAGGAAATCTACGAAAATGTCATTTGACCAACGTTTTTTACGAAAATGTCAAGTTCATGCGCAGTGGCGGAACCAGAACGATTTAGTTAGGGGGTCATCATAAGCTTATATTCTATACTGGTTCAAATTAGGGGGTCCATCTCTAAGTTTGTTATTCAAAAACTCAAAATTTATAAATAAAAATTCAAAAAGTTTCGGTGACCGGACGGTCAACGGACCCTCATGACCCCCCTCTAGTTCCGCCCCTGTTCATGCGTCCGTGGACGGACTCCTCCACATGGGAGGTGTCACACCCCAACCAATGGCGGAAACATCGGGATGAGACGAAGTGTGAAGATTGCTAGAGACATCATAACGCTATTTGTGACAATATTTAATAAACCGATTTCATTTCATAATTCATTTGTCAACGTTACAAAGAAATCAAATAACGTCAAGTTCAAAGGAATTAGAATACAACATAATCAAAATTGATACAACGATTAAACCTAAACGTCTATATGTGTATCTAGGCATCAACGCTACTTCATTTCATAACATCATCATCCTCAACCTGTAACATGTTTAAAATAAAGTTCAATGCAAAAGCAAAGGCGAGTATACAAGTTTAAGCATAAGTATAAGTATAAGTATAAAAGTTTAAAACGAATCCACATGGCAACTTAGTTTATACGAGATCAACCTATCGTGGCATGCAATATTTCTAGCCAACCTCTGTTTACGCAAGTAAGTTTAATTAATTCAACATGACCCAAGTTTAAGGGGGGCGGTGCGTTACTCCTATAGCGCTATACATGTCGAAGGGAGGCTCGTAAGAGCTAATGACTAAAACATATCACATAAGTATGGTCCACGTAAGCATCAAGTATCATAACATAGTATTCATGTATAAGGATTGTTTTGTGCATTGCATAAAGAATAAGTTTAAGTGTAGTTTAATAGTAAAACATGTTACACCCCAAAAAGTGGTAAACATAAAAAAGGGGGTTGCGAGTATACTCACAAATTTGCATATGCTTTCCGATTATCCAATGTGACAAAGTTGATGGGGTTAGAAAGTTGAATGTGTAGGGTTAAAGTTCTAGTATGCTTAGAGTCGAGATTCGGTATTTAAAACAACATAAAAGTAAGATATGAGAATAGCATGTGAAAATAATCATCTTCAACACTTAACCCTTGTATGACACTTGGTAACCACAAGGGTTATGATAATGTTTTCATGAGTTGAACACCCATAAGAATCACAACAAGGTTTAGGTCTTAGGTGATGTTCTACTACTTTAACATATAAACACAAGTTCAACATCAAAGGTTCGAATGAGTGTATATATATACTTAGGTTAGGTACTACATATTATTTAGTCCAATAATTCAAGTAGGAGGTAGAAGATTAGGATCTTCATTTAGGCACCTCGTATTATCATAGATGTCATGTATGGGGTAGGAAGGACATGCTTCCATTTAGGAACCCCTTGAATGTTCACCACTTCACTTGGTGTAACAACAACCAAGGAGGGTCACGAACTAGGATTTGCACAATAACATAAACAACCTAACTATAGAGAAATCATCAAATCATGTGAGGATTGTATGTAGGACAACCCAAGTCGTTCCATAATCACTCATGTATCAAAGTTTGACATGATTTGTGGGTTGAAACCCTAAACAAAACACCAAGTTTATGAGGTTTAATCCTCTGATTTTAAATGTCTCAACCTTGTTTTTAAGCTTAACCAACCATTGGATAAGTTATAAGCATTAGGACATAGGTATGAGATGTGTTGAACACAAGTTACATAGGTTTAAACAAGTTTTTGATGAACATAAAAACAAACAGAAAGTTTACGGACGATTTCGGGGTATTTCCAGGTCTGATTTCTCCAAGGAGAAGTCTAGGAATCGAACCCCATGATTATCCAAGTAAGTAGGAAAAAGAATCAAGTGATTTCGTTAAGAAATGAGTGAGTTATGCTCATTTTCGTGAAGGGGTGTCAATCTGCTCGAACCCTAGCTTTCAGCTACGGTTTGGAGGATGTTTTGAGAGTTTTTAGTGTTGCAAAAGTGGTAGGGAGGCTGGTTATAAGTGGTATTTATAGGGGGAAGGATTAGGGTTTCAATGGGTTGGGCTTTGGAAGTGTTTAGAAGGGGTTACACCTTGAAACTAGCCCACAAAGCCCAACTATATGGGGCTGAATTTTGCTGAATTGGGGCTGCCATATTTCTTTATTTTTTTATTCTTTTAAAACATTATAATGAGTAATTTTGTTAATTAAGTTGTGTAATAATATGCAACAATGTTTCCCCTAACTTGTAACAAGGTGAAATATGAAATAAAACATGATTTAACTAGGTAAAAAGTGTAATGTACAAGTATGTAACATGTTTGTAAGTGACAAGTATATGTCACATATTAGATGATTAACCGTTGTATAAATAAGCATATTATTAGGGGTTTTTAGGTAACAATTTGAGGACAAGCATGGACATGCATCGTGAATAAGTATCGTATAAGTATGAATTACAAATAAGGATTCGATGTACAATGAATTCCAACGTATGAACATGTATGAATATGTAGATGGCGAATTTAAAGAAATACGAATTTTATTTATGATCCAAGTCTCGGATTTTACAACGAAAAGACGACTACAATAATACAAGATTTCCAAAAATAGCATTACAAGGCGAGCTTTCTAATTATGGAAAGTATGAAAAAGCAGGGCGTTACAGTCTCCCCTCCTTTAGGAAATTTCGTCCCGAAATTTATTTAAGAGGTAGATTTAAAGAGTTTTGGTAACAGTTCGAGACTTGAGATTTTGAAACGTTTTGAAAAGTACGAGATTTTGGGAAGATAAAGATAAGTTTGTAAAATGATTTGTCGAGCCGAAATGGGTTTGAGGCATAAGCAGGGGTAAACAGGTATAGGTAAAACGATTTGTAATGGCTAATAATTAGAAAGTTCTAAGGGTAATAAGATAAGTTAGGATTTGAATGCTTAAACGAGCTTGATTGTGAACGAGGTTCGTATGAAAGGAAGGAAATAGGAGCATGGGGCGAACAATTGACACTAAATGAACGCAAGTATACGAATGATATGGGCATTAGATAGATGAAAGTAGCATGTTAAGTATGAAGTCTCGTCATGGATAATCGGACATAATGTGTTTGTGAGTTGCTTAAAGCTTGTATTAGGTCCAAGAGGTCTGTAAAACACTGAATTTCCCATGGCACGTTTTACGAAATTTTGGTAACATGGTGAAAACACTTATATATAGGAAGTACCAGCGGCGTATCCACCATGTTTTGACCATGTTACGTCCGTTTCGTCTTCGGTGTCATGTTACGTTCCGTGTATTACCATACGCAGTAGCACACTCTATGGTTCTCATACGCCTATCACTATAATCCCGTGTGCACCCGTGATTATTTTGATCGTCGCATGATCCGCATAGCTTATACTAGTTGTGTATGCATCGGGGTATACATAAAAAAGTTTAGAATGTGTACGTACAAGAATATAGTATATAAGCAAGTCCATGTTTAAGTATGTGTGGGACCCACGCAAGCGAATCCCTCAGGTTACGCTCGCGTATAGGTACGAATGTATGAATCATGAGTAAGGATTAAAGTATGAGCATAAGTTTAAGTATGAATACGCATGTATGTATGAGCATAAACATAAAATGTGTAAGTAGTATGTGTACAAGCAGAAGCGTAAAACGTATAAGTAGTATGTGTATGAGTACAAGCATAAAACGTATGAACATAGGTGTAGGCATGAAAAATAAATATTGCGTATATAGTGTTCGTTGGGACATCACGGATCTAAGTGTAATAAACATTCAAAAGGTCGAGTACGTAGATACGAATGATATAAATGATGTTATCGCGAGGTATCGACCAAAATGTGTACGATGATATGCATGTATAGTTGTTTAAACGAAACGTTGAGTTTATTGAATCAAATTTAGATTGAGCTTGGTTTGAAAGGTAGAATATAGTTTGCATATGTAAGAGGATATAAAGTACTTATTGGTCATGCATATCGTATTTTGTAATGAATGGAAATGCTACCTTTGTTTTAAAAGAGTTTACGAAATCCGAAGATGGTCGGTCCCCATGGAGTCTTCTTGCCCACATGTTTTGAAAAATAGGTGTAGAAAAAGGTAAGTTCGTTTCATCAAAACAAGAAATTTTGGAGTTTTTGTGAATACGTTGATCCTTGGAAAAGGGATTTATCAAAGGTCTTAGTGTTCATTTTAAAGGGTTTTGACAAATGGTTCGTTGATGTTGGAAATATTCTTTGGTAAAACGATCTCATAATATCTATAAGATCCTATAGGTAATTGAGAAAGGTTGGTTTGGTTTCAATTAAGAATGGAAGTCTTTAGTATGACGATATAATGTGAGCAAGTTTTAGAGATTAAGTCGAATACGAAGTTCATGGGCAAGAGTTTCATTGGGCCGATTAAATTGATAGGTAGCATTTCGTAAGGTTTTGAAGTTTGCGTAATAAAATGTTTTAAGACATGATTAAGAATCTCGTGTATATGAACTGAGTACGTTTTGACAAATCAATGTATTTTGAAATTGGTGTGAGTGGGTATTTTGAATAATGATAAACAATTTGGGTATAAAATATGATCGAGTTTGCATAATAAGATATTTTGAAGAGACGTTTTGGTAACGATCACCTAGGTAAGGGAATCACCCCTAACTCGTTGGTGAGGTCGTTTTTAAGAAAAGGGGAGCGGAGTTAATCGTCAAGGTAAGGAAATCACTCCAATCTCGATGATACCTCTCCACTAGTTGTTACAAGGAATATGAATTTAAATTATATGAAAATCATGCATATATAAATGTATCGAAAAGGTTCATATGTTGTGCGTGTGAAAAGAGAAATCAAAGGTAAACTCGAGGTTGAAAGATTGCATCGTATAAAATGAACAATAGAAACACATGTTTGACCAAAGTTTGGAGTGTTCCAAAACGGAACTTTGACTAACCAAAGTGGTCGAAAAGTCTTTTGAATTTGAGGAGCATGCTTTGGCCTAATAGGTAAAATACTCTCGCCGACAAGTCGGTTAACGGTATTTCCCCTTCCGGTTACTACATGTCCCAAATCAATCGAAATTTCGAGACTTGGCGGGATTTATGAAAAAAAAAATGCCAAGGAGTGGAACTAGTCGACAAGGTGCGGGTTTCACCCCTAACTTGACGATTTCGTATCCTAGGTGTGGTTGGTACTCGTCGGGTCAAAATTTAATTTCGACGTGTTGACGAGGGTCCACTAGAATTTGAAATTCGAATTTCTCCATCAAGGTGAGGATTTCACTCCTAACTTGGTGGTGAATTCCGTGTAAAAAGAAAGGTAGAAGGATTGAGAGTCATTCACCAAATTGTAGGTTTCACGCCTATTTTGGTGGACTCGTCTCGTTTGTGCAATATGTGTGTTGTCGGATTTAGAATAGTCGAGTAAAACGCGTGAGGAAAAGTGTATATTAAAGATTAAACAAACAAGTATAACATGTCAAGAATATCACAATAAAAGTGAAATGATGAGACGAATATTAATGCATAAAAAGTATGTCAAGAACACACATAAAGGATAAGACGATGAAACAGGTATTAACACATAATAAAAATAAGTATAGCATGTTAAGTGTTAACGCATAAGTGACACATATGCTTACAAGATCAAGAGAATAAATAAAAGCAAATAAGATAGCATGCAAGTAGTTTTTAGTAAAACGTACGAATAAGGCTCTAGAACTATAGACTAGGTTAAAGCATTCCTACTTTTCCTAATTCCCTATAGTTATGGCTCTGATACCAATCTGTCACACCCCAACCAATGGCGGAAACATCGAGATGAGACGAAGTGTGAAGATTGCTAGAGACATCATAACGCTATTTGTGACAATATTTAATAAATCGATTTCATTTCATAATTCATTTGTCAACGTTACTAAGAAATCAAATAACGTCAAGTTCAAAGGAATTAGAATACAACATAATCAAAATTGATACAACGATTAAACCTAAACGTCTATATGTGTATCTAGGCATCAACGCTACTTCATTTCATAACATCATCATCCTCAACCTGTAACATGTTTAAAATAAAGTTCAATGCAAAAGCAAAGGCGAGTATACAAGTTTAAGCATAAGTATAAGTATAAGTATAAAAGTTTAAAACGAATCCACATGGCAACTTAGTTTATACGAGATCAACCTATCGTGGCATGCAATATTTCGAGCCAACCTCTGTTTACGCAAGTAAGTTTAATTAATTCAACATGACCCAAGTTTAAGGGGGGCGGTGCGTTACTCCTATAGCGCTATACATGTCGAAGGGAGGCTCGTGAGAGCTAATGACTAAAACATATCACATAAGTATGGTCCACGTAAGCATCAAGTATCATAACATAGTATTCATGTATAAGAATTGTTTTGTGCATTGCATAAAGAATAAGTTTAAGTGTAGTTTAATAGTAAAACATGTTACACCCCAAAAAGTGGTAAACATAAAAAAGGGGGTTGCGAGTATACTCACAAATTTGCATATGCTTTCCGATTATCCAATGTGACGAAGTTGATGGGGTTAGAAAGTTGAATGTGTAGGGTTAAAGTTCTAGTATGCTTAGAGTCGAGATTCGGTATTTAAAACAACATAAAAGTAAGATATGAGAATAGCATGTGAAAATAATCATCTTCAACACTTAACCCTTGTATGACACTTGGTAACCACAAGGGTTATGATAATGTTTTCATGAGTTGAACACCCATAAGAATCACAACAAGGTTTAGGTCTTAGGTGATGTTCTACTACTTTAACATATAAACACAAGTTCAACATCAAAGGTTCGAATGAGTGTATATATATACTTAGGTTAGGTACTACATATTATTTAGTCCAATAATTCAAGTAGGAGGTAGAAGATTAGGATCTTCATTTAGGCACCTCGTATTATCATAGATGTCATGTATGGGGTAGGAAGGACATGCTTCCATTTAGGAACCCCTTGAATGTTCACCACTTCACTTGGTGTAACAACAACCAAGGAGGGTCACGAACTAGGATTTGCACAATAACATAAACAACCTAACTATAGAGAAATCATCAAATCATGTGAGGATTGTATGTAGGACAACCCAAGTCGTTCCATAATCACTCATGTATCAAAGTTTGACATGATTTGTGGGTTGAAACCCTAAACAAAACACCAAGTTTATGAGGTTTAATCCTCTGATTTTAAATGTCTCAACCTTGTTTTTAAGCTTAACCAACCATTGGATAAGTTGTAAGCATTAGGACATAGGTATGAGATGTGTTGAACACAAGTTACATAGGTTTAAACAAGTTTTTGATGAACATAAAAACAAACAGAAAGTTTACGGACGATTTCGGGGTATTTCCAGGTCTGATTTCTCCAAGGAGAAGTCTAGGAATCGAACCCCATGATTATCCAAGTAAGTAGGAAAAAGAATCAAGTGATTTCGTTAAGAAATGAGTGAGTTATGCTCATTTTCGTGAAGGGGTGTCAATCTGCTCGAACCCTTGCTTTCAGCTACGGTTTGGAGGATGTTTTGAGAGTTTTTAGTGTTGCAAAAGTGGTAGGGAGGCTGGTTATAAGTGGTATTTATAGGGGGAAGGATTAGGGTTTCAATGGGTTGGGCTTTGGAAGTGTTTAGAAGGGGTTACACCTTGAAACTAGCCCACAAAGCCCAACTATATGGGGCTGAATTTTGCTGAATTGGGGCTGCCATATTTCTTTATTTTTTTATTCTTTTAAAACATTATAATGAGTAATTTTGTTAATTAAGTTGTGTAATAATATGAAACAATGTTTCCCCTAACTTGTAACAAGGTGAAATATGAAATAAAACATGATTTAACTAGGTAAAAAGTGTAATGTACAAGTATGTAACATGTTTGTAAGTGACAAGTATATGTCTCATATTAGATGATTAACTGTTGTATAAATAAGCATATTATTAGGGGTTTTTAGGTAACAATTTGAGGACAAGCATGGACATGCATCGTGAATAAGTATCGTATAAGTATGAATTACAAATAAGGATTCGATGTACAATGAATTCCAACGTATGAACATGTATGAATATGTAGATGGCGAATTTAAAGAAATACGAATTTTATTTATGATCCAAGTCTCGGATTTTACAACGAAAAGACGACTACAATAATACAAGATTTCCAAAAATAGCATTACAAGGCGATCTTTCTAATTATGGAAAGTATGAAAAAGCAGGGCGTTACAGGAGGAGTCTATGTGTCACCTTGAAAAGTCCGTGAACGAGGAGCCATGGTTGTAAAACAAGGTTTCCAAGGCCGAGTACTCTCCGAGTAGTCGCTACAAGGTAGGCTGCCGAGGCGACTTTCTTTGACTCCGCCTAATTACTCGGAATCGGTCAAACACGGTCAAACTCGGCCAAAATCGTATCTAGTAGGTCAACTCGGGCCTTGTTTGACTTAAAAAATAATAAAACATAATTTCTATGCCTATTATATTAAAGAATGAATATCATTTCACGTATTTTGTTATAGATATTAGTAAATTTATATTATTTGACGTATATTTAATTTCCAAAAACTTATATCTTTATAATTTAACATGTCCGAGTATTCCCCGAGTACTCTTCGCCTAGGCCGATTACTCTCAACTCCCCGGTCGGCCGACTAGGGAGCGCCTAGCGACTTTTAGAACCATGCGAGGAGCTAACACGTGTCCTTTCAAATGTTGAAGAGTCCATCCCCGACGCATCTCATGCCCTCCCCGACGCATCCTATGTCCTCCCCGACGCATCCCATGCCTCCCCGACGCATCCCTTGCATTTGGACGCATCCCATGTGGAGGAGTCGGTCCACGGACGCGTGAATGTTGTGACATTTGTGCTTGTGTAATCATTGTACAAACTCTGAACAATTCAATAGCAACAAAACAATGTGTTTTGATCCCAATGTTTGATTATTTATGTTTGACATTTTGCACGTTTTGATTTTTGATCAATTTTAAACTCTATATTGCTCTCTGGAAAGTTATACACAAACTGATGCGTAAACGTAATCAGTTTAACGCGACAAACACTCCGGAACAGCAACATAAGCTTAACATACCTTAGATAACCTTTACATAACTTAGAAATAAGTTTTAAAGGGTTTGGTTTGGTATGGCAAAAACAAATTTATTCGCTCACAGGGACTATTTGCGTTAAACTGCAAAAGTCTGCCGTTTTGTAAGGCAACGTATAGTCCGGAACATGATCATAAGCTAAACATACCATAAATAACCTAAACATAGCTTAGAAATAAGCTTTCTGTGGTTCGGTGTGCGAAAATACACTTGTTTGATCTTACAGGGACTAAAAGTGTCAAAAACGACGTAAGTTTGCATTACCGCATATCTTACGTTCTTACCAGATCCGGACATCCAAAAAATTTTTTAGACACTAAAATATTTTATTTTAGTGATCGGCATGCAAAAATACCATTCGTTGCGTAATTTGGATCGTTTTCGCGTCCGTTCGAGTTTCGTCGTAATTAGACGAATAACCCGACTGTACGACCGTACGACCAAACGAACCGACATCCGTGGATTTTCCGAGCATATTTTGGGTCCTCTATACTTTGACTACCTTGTTGAGCCTTGAAAATGGCTTAACGGGGGTTAAAAGTGCCAAATATGAGCTTAAACATGTGCAGGGACCAAAACTATAAAAGCTGAAACTGTTGCTGACCTGATGGGAGGTCGCGGGCCGCGTAGACCAGCCCCATATCCTAAGTGGGGTGCGACAGAAGGCCCAGCAACAGAACATTGTTTTTCAATTGTTGTTTGCAAATTCAGGCCCTTGTATGCAATTTCTTTTGTTTTGGGAGCAAGTTAAGCCTTCTCCAACCAATATTATCTGTCACTAAACCCATGTATGGCTGTGATTTATTGCTTGTTGGCCAAATAACCACTTGTAATGATCTCACAAGTCCACAACAAGTATTAATAGCATGGCCATTCATTTGTTTTCCTTGCTTATTCATATTTTGGAACTCTAAGTGGAGGAATCCCTGCAAAGGAACCACCTACCTGAGTTCTAAGATCATCCTTCTAGCCTTTGAACACCAAGTAAGTGTTCTTTGATGGCTTAGTAGTGATTTTCAGCTTTGTAGAGCTGAAAGTCAAACTGTTTGACCAACAGTTTGACTTTCGGTTTTGACCATCAATTGGTCAAGTCAAAGTTCAATCGAACTTTGCAACATGTTTGTAATCACGATGGTTATAATTATTAGCGATTTTGCCTACTGATTACCACGTTAACTAGGTGTAGTGACGAGTCAAAGTTTCAGTCAAAATGCGTTTTAGTATGCATTTTGCGACGGAACTACTTTTAGGTATCAAAACACTTTGTTTTGATACCAAATCAGTTTTCTAAGTTAGTTAAACATGTTTTGACATGTTTAACTCATCACTACTAGTTTAGTGCTTGTTTAGGGTCGTAATCTAGACAACCGCTTAGACTTTCGAACCCGACGCGTTTGGTCGATCATTAGGATCCGACCAATCATGTTTAGTGATCATAGTTGCATAGGGAATAACCTACTGAGGTTATACCTTATGATCACTTAGGTTGGTTGGTTAGTTATTTGTTAAGTAGTTTATATGCCCATAGGAAATGACCAAACTGCCCTTTTGAAGCATAAATCCGTATTTTGCATATGTAATCAACTTTTTGACATATAATCTGATTTAGTAACATGTTTAGGCATAATTTGGCATGTAAGACTTGACATAGCACGTAGATAACCATCCGACCATAGTTTTACGCAAACGACCCATTATAGTAGCTTATACTACCATAATGGTTCGAAACGGGTCAAAAGCACTTAGGTAGACTTCCAAATCAGAATATTGGGACTATTAAATCATGCCATATGAGTGCCAATACTCATTTGATTTATAGAACCTCATTCTATCCTATCTCCCGATTTAGGATCCGATTATTAACATAGTTACCTATACTAGGTGTTGTTTGATTCCTTGATCCTTGGAGCTTTAGTTGGTCTTATTCTCAAGACTAATAAGCAATCCCAAGTGAGTACATAGTTTCCCCTCTTTTACCGCTTTCAAATACTTTGGGGTGATACACATGTGCATACTTGTTACTTTCGTGCTTTTCATGCTTTTATGACATAAACATGCTAGTTTCACCTAGTACACATATAGTACATGATTTTAACTATGTTTTGCTATGTATGTTAAGCATGCTAGCACATTGAGTTCTTAGACATTTTGTTGCATATGTTTCCTCAGCATATGAACACATTGTTTTTCATTACATTTCTGCTATGTATGTTTACTGAGCATGCTAGCACAATTGATTTCATGAACATTTCTACTAGGTGTGTTTACTTAGCATACTTAGTACATGGTTTTCATAGCATGCTTACATTAGTATGACATTTGGTATGTTTAACGGGACAATAATACATTCATTAACACTGATCATGCCGCTCGGTAGTATGTAATGGTACCATAGGACTTGATAAATCCTGTTTCCGACTTCCTAGGTTTGTTTGGAAGTTGGGAATGACAGAATCCGATATACATAATTTAGATAAACCTTTAACTTGTTTAAGGGTTTGTCGCCACAGTCGCAAGGCTTGAATGTATGCGTTTTAACATTACTGCATAAATGTTTGTATCCATAAAGTATTGTTTGCTGCAAAACATAGCATTTGATTTAAACTTAGGTTTATTCAAAAACTTTGTTTTTTACATTTTTCTATGGGGTTGAGTAGATACTAGTTATTCACCACACATGACATTTGTTTTTCACATAGACATTATCATATAGTTGGAGTAGATACTATCTACTTGCTATGCATTTCATTTGGGTATACATGATACAGTTTACACATGACATTGAACATGGTTTACACATAAACATTTTGAAATTGGTTTTAAACAAGACATTTTGGTTGATTATTGATAAGTGACTTATATAACGAGGCTATGTGTTATATAATAAAAGCATGGTGGCTACGCCGTTGGTACTTCCTATATATAAGTGCTTTTATTGTATTATACATTGTTGCGTTATCTAAACCACTTCGACAAGACATGAAACATTTTATACAAGTACACGACATTGTTTTACAAATTACATATTTTATACAAATTCATTTATACTTGGTTATTCATTTAACCACGTATATCCTTTTTATGTCATCTGATTTTCACATTGATTTTCAAATGATTTTATAAAGGAAAACATTTTACAAGGTTCATGACTACATCTTTGTTAAACACTTCTTTTAACTACAAGTCATGAATCCTGCATAAACAAAACCTATGCATCTCACTGGCATTTTTATGCTGACGTACCTATTTTCGCATGTGTTTCAGGTGCTAATGCATGATGTTGAATGCGCTTCACTTAGGCGGACTTGGGCCTTAGTGACTTAAAAGACAGTTTAGTTATGTTATGTTTTTTCTTAATTTCCAAGACAATGTGAACTTTAATCTTAATAATACAAAACTTTAATTACCATGGTTGTTGAAACAATAATTCTGTCGCTCCACTCCCCAACGTTTCCGCCGCGGTTTGTTGTTTTACGCGGTCGGGGTGTGACAGAAGAGTTGGTATCAGAGCCAATGGTTATAGGGAATTAGGTTATTAGTAATGCTTTGACCTAGCCTATAACTTTCTAGGACCCTAACACAAGTTTTTCTTGTGTTTAGATCTTAAAATAATACACGTCACCTATCCTTAAGTGATTACCAAAACATGAACACAAATTCCAAAATGATTTTGAAATCAATCATCTATCCTTGGATGATTTCTTTTGGTCTTGTACCTTCCAAATTTTCAAAATCTCATCAAAGTTTGGGTCTAAATAATGTGAACACGTGCAAACTGGAAGGGTGGATGCCTGTACCCTGAGTTTTCTGTCTAAGGCTAAAGTGTTCGTACAAATCCGCAGTATCGGACCAGTCACTCTTACCTGGGAACTCTTGGGATGAGTGTTCACTTATAGGCGAGCATGTCTTCGGTGATACATTATTATTATGACCCATTTACTTTGATTTGTCATTGTGTGTCGACTGTTTGTTATGAGGTAACGAACAAATGGCCACCATCCTTTCATTTTGTTGATATTTATGACATCTCATTTTTCATCACATCATCTCACTCGTTTTCTCTCATGTTTCCTCATTTAGAATGCCTCCCCGACGTAACGTTCAGGAACCCAATGCCGAACTGGCGGCTATTATAGCGCAGCAAATGGCTGCTATGCTACCGAATCTCGTCACTCAAATAAACCAAGCCAACAATAACAATAATGCACCTGCTCCGTGTAACTTCAAAAGTTTTAACTCGGCTAAACCGCTCAAGTTTAGTGGTTCTGAAGAAGCAACTGGGCTCCTACAGTGGTTTGAGAGTCTTGAGAGCACCTTTCGCCATGTTCAGTGTCCTAACAACCGTAAGGTCGAGTTTGCTTTGAGTGTATTCCAAAAGAGGGCTCTCACATGGTGGAATGGGTTAATGAGAGACCGAGGTGCTGAGGTTGCTTTGGGTCAGACATGGGAGGAACTTAGAGCTCTTATGATGAGAGAGTTCTGCCCTCGTCACGAGCAGAGGGCACTTGAAAATGAGTTCCATGACCTCAAGCAAGACAGTGGTGAACACCAGGCTTACACAGATAGATACGAGGAGTTAAGCTTCCTCTGTCTGACAATGGTCACGCCTTTGGATAAGGCTATTGAGAAATACATAGACAGGTTGCCAGACCCTGTTCAGGATATTATCACTGGCATCAACCCTACTACTGTCCGACAGGCCATTGAGCTAGATGCAACCCTTATCTAAGCAGCTTCAGGAGCTATCTGAAAAAGGATTCATTCGTCCAAGCTTTTCACATTGGGGCGCTCCTGTCCTATTTGTGAAAAAGAAAGATGGATATTTTAGGATGTGTATCGATTATCGTGAGCTTAACAAGCTTACCATCAAGAATCGATATCCCCTACCTCGCATTGATGATCTCTTTGATCAGCTACAGGGTGCTACTTGCTTTTCAAAGATTGATCTACGTTCTGGGTATCATCAATTTCGAGTGATCGAAGAAGATATTCCCAAGACTGCCTTTCGCACGAGATATGATCATTATGAGTTCACTGTTATGCCTTTTGGTTTAACTAATGCTCCTGCAGTTTTCATTGACTTGATGAATAGGGTTTGTAAGCCTTATTTGGATAAATTCATCTTCGTTTTCATTGATGACATTCTGATCTATTCTAAGACACGAGCTGATCATGAGCAACATCTCCGTCTTACAATGGATCTCCTAAAGAAAGAACAGCTTTTCACCAAGTTCTCCAAGTGCGAATGGCTTAAGGAAGTTCAATTTTTTGGGGCACGTCGTCAACCAACAAGGTATACATGTAGATCCCGCCAAAATCAGTGCGATTAAGGATTGGGATACACCTACTACTGCTACCGAGGTTCGTTCATTTATTGGTCTAGCGGGTTATTACCGCCGTTTCATTGAAAACTTCTCCAAAATTGCGGTTCCTCTCACTGCTCTAACTCAGAAGAATAAACCTTATGAGTGGGGATCCAAACAGGAAGAAGCTTTTCAGACCTTGAAACAGAAGCTCTGTTATGCACCTATTTTAACCTTACCTGAGGGCAACGACGATTTTGTCGTGTACGGTGATGCATCCAATTTAGGCCTTGGCTGCGTTCTTATGCAAAGAAACAAAGTCATAGCTTATGCATTGAGACAGCTAAAGGTACACGAGAAGAACTACACCACTCATGATCTTGAGTTGCGCACATTAGTTTTTGCTCTCAAAATCTGGAGACACTACCTGTAAAGTGTGTAGTGTTTACTGACCACAAGAGTCTCTAGCATATCTTCAATCAGAAAGAACTTAACATGAGGCAACGACGTTGGGTTAAGCTTCTAAACGACTACGATTGCGAGATTCGCTACCATCCTGGTAAGGCGAATGTCGTGGCTGACGCATTGAGACGTAAGGAACGTGTTAACCTTCATTGTGTTCATGTTCGATCTGACATTCAAGCCGCATATCTCAGGCTCAACATACTTGTGTTACACAAGATTTGATGGGCAAAGAATTACCGTGTCATATTAAACCTGAGCTTGAACTGAAACACTTTGGGGTATTCTATTTCATGGACCGTTTGTGGGTCCCAAGTATAAACAATCTTCGCACCTTGCTAATGGATGAAGCTCACAAGTCTCGTTATTCTATTCATCCTGGTGTAGATAAAATGTATAAGGATCTTCGAACCCAGTATTGGTGGCCGGGTATGAAGAAAGACATTGCATTATATGTTTCCAAATGCCTTACTTGTCTTAAGGTTAAGGCAGAACATCAACATCCCTCTGGATTATTGGAGCACCAGAGATACCGGTTTGGAAATGGGAAAACATTGCAATGGATCTCATTACCAAGCTGTCACGCACTAAAAGAGGTCATGATGCCATTTGGGTAATTGTTGATCGTTTAACAAAGTCAGCACATTTCTTGCCAATCTGTGAGGATCTATCTGCTGACAAGCTTGCTAAAATCTATGTGGATGAGATTGTATCCCGACATGGTGTTCCTTTGAACATTATATCTGACAGAGATGCTCGATTCTCGTCTCACTTTTGGAGAACCATGCAATCTGCCATGGGAACTTAACTTAATTTGAGCACAGCATATCATCCTCAAACGGATGGACAATCTGAGAGAACAATCCAGACACTGGAGGATATGCTTAGAGCTTGTGTGATTGATTTTGGTGGTAGTTGGGATTCGCATCTACCATTGATCGAATTCTCCTACAACAGTAGTTATCACTCTAGCATCAACATGGCTCCTTTCGAAGCTTTATACGGTCAAAAATGTCGTTCACCGGTCTGCTGGAATGAGATAGGTGAAGCTCAGCTTACTAGACCTGAACTCATTCTAGAGACTACAGATAAGGTCAAGAAGATTCGTGATAACCTTCAGACAGCTAGAAGTCGTCAAAAGAGTTATGCGGATCGACGACGCAAGCCCTTAGAATTTAAAGTCAGTGATCACGTCCTACTCAAGGTATCCCCTTGGAAAGGTGTGATTAGATTTGGAAAGAAAGGAAAAGTTGCACCACGGTATGTTGGACCATTCAAGATCGTTGTAAGAATCGGAAAAGTAGCCTACAGACCAGAGCTACCTCCTGAACTTGGAAATGTTCATCCAACTTTCCACGTGTCCAATCTCAAAAAGTGTTTAGCTGTGAGAACCTTGTCACACCCCAACCGATGGTGGAAACATCGGGGTGCGAGCACTAGGCGTTCAGATTGCTCATGAGATTTCCATAACACTAAATGTTTCGATAATCATTAAATAGATTTTATAATAATTGTCTAACAACAAAATCAAGCATCATCAAGATTACATCACCAAATGAAATTGTTCAAAAGTCTAAATTATTAAGGCGACGTTTCTAGGCATCTCTTATCTTGATTTCCAAAGCTCCAAAGCAACCTATCAGCCTGCAACATGTATTAAAATATCAATACAAAAGTATTGGCGAGTATACAAGTTTGATAATAGAATAATAGGTTAAAAACAACTCATATCCACAATGTAAGCAATAAAAATAGTTTCAGTCGTGCTAGTGTCGCAGTCCACGCAGTGATAACCCAAGTATCCCGATGCTTTAGTGTTTACCCAAGACTCAAGGTAAACTAGAATCCTCCTAACAATACCCCCTAAGAATAATGGGAGACGTGCACCCCCTATAGCGCTACTATTGTTAAGGCGGAACTACACACCCTGGATTAAACGTCACATAGCACAAATAGAATACTAGAATGCACAAGTTTTCACATACACATAGGATAGAGTATAGATTTCGAAAGATTCAAATTTATATAGAACAAATGTTACACCCCAAAGTTTAAAAGTAAAAAGGGGATCGAGTATACTCACAGTGATTGCTTAACAGTCATAACTGTTATTGGATCAAAGGGAGCTCTTTTAGAGTTAGCCTAATTAGATTACAATTGGGTAAGAGTTGGGCAGAATAACGGGGTTGCTCAAAGTGTCGAATTGGTCACTAACCGGATGGGTTTCCAATCGGATGGCTGTTCGATCGGATTGCCAGTCGGTTGGTGACATGTATGAGGGAGGAGTCAGATGGCTGCCCGATTGGACGACCATCCGATCGGATTGCCACTTGCAAGCTAGGAACAATAGGGAGACTGCCCGATCGAACGACTGGTGGATCGAGTAGTCACTCGATTCGAATGGTTTGTACTTCGGTCATCTCAATCGAATGGCTGCTCGATCGGGCGACTGTCCGATCGGGTTGCCAATTGATCAAGACTCCTAAGTTTTGAAAGTTAACAAGTGTTTAAAGGATTTCAAAATAAGTATCACCTGATAGGGTGGTTGTCCGATCGGATGACTTGTCCGATCGGGTTGCCGCTCGATCAGGCGACCCTTGTTCCGGTTTACCAAGTTTGTAAAAAATCTAAGTTTGAAATTTAATGGTGATGTCACGGTACAGACTTAGACAACAGTAACTTATCGTTTCACAGACATTCTGATCGGTCGGGAATCACCCCAGTTCGACCCGTTTGTCTGTTAGTGACGGGTTCATGCCAGAATCCATCTCGTGATCGTCTTAATCAGTGAACAATCCGTTCCTAAACCAACTCTAGACCACCGATCAAGTCTACAGTCCATTCAGTCCCGTTTATCACCGAAGTAAATCGAAAGTTTGAAGAAAAGATGAAGAACAACCCAAGTTTTATATGAAAAGTATAGATTTAGCGTAGATTTAATGTAAAAACGCATGAAATACCTTAGACCCGAGCTAGATCTTGCTTAAAATGACATCACATGGCAATTTGTACAAACCGCCATGATGACATCACCCTCAAGAACTCAGATCTGAGAGATTTCACGGTGAAAAGTGTGATTTCAAGTGAGAATCACGTAAAGGATGATGTGTAGAGTAAGAAAGTACAAGGATCTAATTTGAAACGTACCGAAATCAGCAAGAAAATGGAGAAAGAAGGAGGATAGCGTGTCAGGTTGAGCAGAGCTGTCACATCACTGAAAAGGTGATGTGACAGGTCTATTTATAGTGGAAAAGAGAAGAGGAGGGAAGGTGTGTTTGGTTCGGGTGGCAGTCCGATCGGACGGCTATCCGATCGGGTGGTCATCCGATAGGGTGACAATCCGATCGGTTGGCAGTCCGATCGGTTGACCACTCTGGCCAATCCAACCTTTCTGCATTCCAGATTTTGATTCGATTTGTGAGTTAGATTAAGCGTTGCGTTTTATTAGAGTGATTAAATAACTAGATTACCATATACACGTCAGAAGTTTACAAAATTAATAGACTCCGCCAGTGACAAGGCTCCAGTCTCTCGTTTGACCAAGAATCAAGTTTCATGAGTCTAAGGAGTCGAGCACCAAATAGATTTAGGCATTCCAACATAGATTTAGACATTCCAAGTATATAGACAGACCAATCATTGTGATTTAGACAATCCAAGTATATAGACATTCCAGTCATTTTGATTTAGACAATCCAAGTATATGGACATTTAGGCATTCCAATCATATAGAATTAGGCAATCTCACATATAGTCATTCCTCATTTTAGGCATTCCGACGTTAGGCATTCCAGATAGACATTCAAGCATAGATTTAGGCATTCAAATCATATAGAATCAGGCATTTCCAATCGTATACTTAGACATTCCAAGAAATAGACAATCCAACATAGATTAGGGCTAACTTATCAACAAGTTTAACTTCAGGGACTATTCTTGACAAGAGTCTAAAGTTCAGGGATGCTGGGCGCTACAAACCTCCACATACCACTTGATGAAATTCGTGTTGATAACACGATGCACTTCATTGAGAAGCCTGTGGAAATCATGGACCATGAAGTCAAAAGGCTCAAACACAAGCGCATACCTATTGTCAAGGTTCGCTGGGAATCTAAACGTGGCCCAGAGTTTACTTGGGAACGTGAAGATCCGATGAAGGCGAAATATCCACATCTATTCTCACAAGTTTCCTCTAAATAAATTTCGGGACGAAATTTCCTAAAGTAGGGGAGACTGTGACATTTGTGCTTGTGTAATCATTGTACAAACTCTGAACAATTCAATATCAATAAAACAATGTGTTTTAATCCCAATGTTTGATTATTTATGTTTGACATTTTGCACGTTTTGATTTTTGATCAATTTTAAACTCTATATCGCTCTCTGGAAAGTTATACGCAAACGGATGCGTAAACGTAATCAGTTTAACATGACAAACACTCCGGAACAACAACATAAGCTTAACATACCTTAAATAACCTTTACATAACTTAGAAATAAGTTTTAAAGGGTTTGGTATGGCAAAAACAAGTTTATTCGCTCACAGGGACTATTTGCGTCAAACTGCAAAAGTCTGTCGTTTCGTAAGGCAACGTACAGTCCGGAACATGATCATAAGCTAAACATACCATAAATAACCTAAACATAGCTTAGAAATAAGCTTTGAGTGGTTCGGTGTGCGAAAATACGCTTGTTTGAACTTACATGGACTAAAAGTGTCAAAAACGGCGTATGTTTGCATTTACGCGCATATCTTACGTTCTGACCAGATCCAAACATCCAAAAATTTTTGTAGACACTAAAATATATTATTTTAGTGATCGACATGCAAAAATACCATTTGTCGCGTAATTTGGATCGTTTTCACGTCCATTCGAGTTTCGTCGTAATTAGACGAATAACGCGACCGTGCGACCAAACGAACCGACATCCGTGGATTTTCCGAGCATATTTTGGGTCCTCTATACTTTGACTACCTTGTTGAGCGTTGAAAATGGCTTAACGGGGGTTAAAAGTGCCAAATATGAGCTTAAACATGTGCGCGGACCAAAACTGTAAAAGTTGAAACTGTTGCTGACCTGATGGGAGGTCGCGGGCCGCGTGGACCAGCCCCATATCCTACGTGGGGCGCGACAGAACATTGTTTTTTAGCTGTTGTTTGCAAATTCAGGCCCTTGTATTCAATTTCTTTTGTTTTGGGAGCAAGTTAAGCCTTCTCCAAGCAATATTATCTGTCACTAAACACATGTATGGCTGTGATTTATTGCTTGTTGGCCAAATAACCACTTGTAATGATCTCACAAGTCCACAACAAGTATAAATAGCATGGCCATTCATTTGTTTTCCTTGCTCATTCATATTTTGGAACTCTAAGTGGAGGAATCCTTGCAAAGGAACCACCTACCTGAGTTCTAAGATCATCCTTCTAGCCTTTGAACACCAAGTAAGTGTTCTTTCATGGCTTAGTAGTGATTTTCAGCTTTGTAGAGCTGAAAGTCAAACTGTTTGACCAACAGTTTGACTTTCGGTTTTGACCATCAATTGGTCAAGTCTAAGTTCAATTGAACTTTGCAACGTGATTGTAATCACGATCTTAGCGATTATGCCTACTGATTACCACGTTAACTAGGTGTAGTGACGAGTCAAAGTTTCGGTCAAAATGCGTTCACGCATTTTGCGACGGAACTACTTTTAGGTATCAAAACATTTTGTTTTGATACCAAATCAGTTTTCTAAGTTAGTTAAACTTGTTTTGACATATTTAACTCGTCACTACTAGTTTAATGCTTGTTTAGGGTCGTAAGTTAAGCGGTCTAGACAACCGCTTAGACTTTCAAACCCGACCCGTTTGGTCGATCATTAGGATCCGACCAAGCATGTTTAGTGATCATAGTTGCACTGGGAATAACCTACTGAGGTTATACCTTATGATCACTTAGGTTGGCTCATTATTTGTTAAGTAGTTTATATGCCCATAGGAAATGACCAAAATGCCCTTTTGAAGCATAAATCCATATTTTGCATATGTAATCAACTTTTTGACATATAATCTGATTTAGTAACATGTTTAGGCATAATTGGGCATGTAAGACTTGACATAGCACGTAGATAACCATCCGACCATAGTTTTACGTAAACGACGCATTATAGTAGCTTATACTACCATAGTGGTTCGAAACAGGTCAAAAGCACTTAGGTAGACTTCCAAATCAGAATATTGGGACTATTAAATCATGCCGTATGAGTGCCAATACTCATTTGATTTATAGAACCTCATTCTATCCTATCTCCCGATTTAGGATCCGATTATTAACATAGTTACCTATACTAGGTGCCGTTTGATTCCTTGATACTTGGAGCTTTAGTTGGTCTTATTCTCAAGACTAACAAGCAATCCCAAGTGAGTACATAGGTTCCCTTCTTTTACCGCTTTCAAATACTTTGGGGTGATACACATGTGCATACTTGTTACTTTCCTGCTTTTCATGCTTTTATGACATAAACATGCTAGTTTCACCTAGTACATATATAGTACATGATTTTAACTATGTTTTGCTATGTATGTTAAGCATCCTAGCACATTGATTTCTTAGACATTTTGTTGCATATGTTTACTCAGCATATGAACACATTGTTTTACATTACATTTCTGCTATGTATGTTTACTGAGCATGCTAGCACAATTGATTTCATGAACATTTCTACTAGGTGTGTTTACTTAGCATACTTAGCACATGGTTTTCATAGCATGCTTACATTGGTATGACATTTGGTATGTTTAACGGGACAATAATACATTCATTAACACTGATCATGCCGCTCGGTAGTATGTAATGGTACCATGGGACTTGACAAATCCCGTTTCCGACTTCCTAGGTTTGTTTGGAAGTTGGGAATGACAGAATCCGATATACATAATTTAGATAAACCTTTAATTTGTTTAAGGGTTTGTCGCCACAGTCGCAATACTTGAATGTATGCGTTTTAACATTACTGCATAAATGTTTGTATCCATAAAGCATTGTTTTCTGCAAAACATAGCATTTGATTTAAACTTAGGTTTATTCAAAAACTTTGTTTTGTACATTTTCCTATGGGGTTGAGTAGATACTATTTATTCACCATACATGGCATTTGTTTTTCACATAGACATTATCATATAGTTGGAGTAGATACTATCTACTTGCTATGCATTTCATTTGGGTATACATGATACAGTTTACACATGACATTGAACATGGTTTACACATAAACATTTTGACATTGGTTTTAAACAAGACATTTTGGTTGATTATTGATAAGTGACTTATATAAAGAGGCTATGTGTTATATAATAAAAGCATGGTGGATACGCCGCTGGTACTTCCTGTATATAAGTGCTTTTATTGTATTATACATTGTTGCGTTATCTAAACCACTTCGACAAGACATGAAACATTTTATACAAGTACACCACATTGTTTTACAAATTACATATTTTATACAAATTCATTTATACTTGGTTATTCATTTAACCACGTATATCCTTTTTACGTCATCTGATTTTCACATTGATTTTCAAATGATTTTATAATGGAAAACATTTTACAATGTTCATGACTACATCTTTGTTAAACACTTCTTTTAACTACAAGTCATGAATCCTGCATAAACAAAACCTATGCATCTCACAGGCATTTTTATGCTGACGTACCTATTTTCGCATGTGTTTCAAGTGCTAATGCATGATGTTGAATGCGCTTCACTTAGGTGGACTTGGGCCTTAGTGACTTAAAAGACAGTTTAGTTATGTTATGTTTTTTCTTAATTTCCAAGACAATGTGAACTTTAATCTTAATAATACAAAACTTTAATTACCATGGTTGTTGAAACAATAATTTTGTCGCTCCACTCTCCGACGTTTCCGCCGCGGTTTGTTGTTTACGCGGTCGGGGTGTGACAAATGTGACATTTTCGTAAATAACGTTGGTCAAATGACATTTTCATAAATTTCCCTAAAATAAAATATATGGTAGATCATTGACCAAATATGACCTAGCTAGCAATTCAAAGCTTGTTTTCATTTCAAAGTCAACTTTCAAGAAATTGACCATAGTTGGACGTTGGTAGCTAGTTTTTAATATATAATTGAAGTATAGAACCCTACCTTGCTAACTCATTCATATTAAAAACTTATTTTTAAAAAAGGAATAGCGTGCAGTGATTATAAAATATACAAAGGTCAAAGGAGATGGACAAAAAGCACTTGACCTTGAGTGTGAGTACATGCAAGAGGACAAAGATATTCAGGAGAGTTATTCAAGACCTTTTAAACACCTTTGTCATCAATTGTTAGGTTTTCTCTTTGAGCATTCTTGATATAATATATATCTACAAAAATGAGCAGCAAGAGAACCACTAGTAAAAGAGGAAAGAGTACAACAATTCCATGGCATACAAGCACATACGGGTTTAGTTAAGAGGATCTCCATTGACCCCTTGGACAGTTGGACCTTACCATGCATTGGAGTTCATCAATCCAAAGAAGCTTTTAGGTGTGGCGTCCTTATACAAGGGCAAGGGTTTGTCTCGGTTCATACAATAAGGTTGGCCCAAAGTAAAAAAAAAATATTATTTAAATATTATGTGTAGTGGGTTGGTGATGATGTGGAAAGTAAAAAGGGTAAAGATATTTTTAGTGTTGGAGATGAAATCGGGGTTTTTAAGGATTTTTAAGACTATGGGGTGTGGAGGAGTGTAGTCCTCAAAGGATGATCCGTCACGTAGGCGTCCACATAAGCGGATGTGGGGATGGACCTGTAAGAACCGTTCGCGTAATAATGAATAAAATAAACAAATTTTATTAAATTGATTACAATACAGAAAGCTGGAAAAACAAAATACTATTACAACTGAAATAAACAAATACAAGAAAGGAGTAGAAGCAGAATTGACTGAGGCACGAGTTCAACACGCTTCCCTTAAAACAAATTTCGAGTCTCCCAAGAGTACTCGTTTTGTTTCCCAGGGTACAACAGCCGGAGCAGTAGTACTGCCGGAGTTCGCCTATAACCCGATGTCTACCTTGAAAGCTGCAAGAAAAAGGATCAGAAAACTCTAGAGAGAAAGTTGAATATGCTGTTGTGTTGCTGGGTTTTACGTTGTGTCCCTACAGCAAGGTATGGAGCTGTATTTATACAGCTCCCGGTTTGAAACAGCCAAAAACGAATTAAATGAGAGGTTTAAATTGCATTAAACATCTTCAATGCAACTTAATACGTCATTTAATTCTCAGTCAAAGCTTATTAACTCGTCAGTTACGAAGCTGGACTGAAACTGCACTGTCATTCAATGCTGGAACGCGCCCAGGTCTGCATGCCCATGCGCGGTGCGTCCTCTTGGCTCACTGCCATGCGCGCATGCGCCACGTCACCATGCGCGGTGCGTCCTCTTGGCTCAAATTCATGCACGTGTGCGCCACGTCACCAGTGAGCCTATACGAGCGCGCCACCCAGTCGTGCCGTATTGGCTCACTCTGGTGCGCCGCGCACGACACAGCAGGACCCATGCACCATGCGCGCAACCGCGCGCCTCTGTGCTATGTGTACTCGCGCGCGCATGCGCATGACTGCCACGTTGTGCTCCACCATTTGGTCCTTGCAACCCTTGTGCTCCACCACGCGCACGCGGTCAAAAATACAAAGGCGGCTCTCAAGCAGCGATGCGAGCGTGCGAAGTGCAAAGTGCGCCATCAAAGCGCCACATTGCGCTTCATCGACCACGCCACGCGCGCGCGCGCACGAGCGTGTGCGAGTGCGAGTTAGGGTGCTCCGCACCCTTCGCGAGGACACTAGTGTGTGCTTCCATGAAACAATAAGGATGGAGAGTTCCACCTTAAATACCCATTTAAGTTCCATCTCTCCTCCGATGTGGGACAAGGTGCTACTTTCCCTTTTGTTTCAGCATTCAATGTTTCAAACACCCAACTTTGAGCATCGATATCTCATTCATCTTAGCTCGGTTTTGGACGTGGTTTAGTTCGTTGCGAAGCTCTTCCAACATAGAACACAAACCCACAAATAAATACATAAAACCCGCTCATTTTATTATATTTATTTCTAGTCCAAAATAGGAAAAAATCATTTTCCTATATTTGTGAAAAATGCTATTTTCACCTATTTTTCCAACAATCCCCCACATGAAAAATGTTATTTTCATCAAATTTCCAACAATCCCCCACATGTATGGAAATGGATCTTTTCCTTACACTTTTCAACGATAAACTTCGACAGTTGAGTATTGCAAGATAGGTAGGTTGAAGCCTTTGAACCTTCTTTTGTGAAGCGCACTTAGCTTACTAGCAGTGTGTAGATGCGATGTCCTTAAACATACCCCCATTTGTGTAAACGACAATACACTTCACACAATACTCTCCCTGGTTTGGCCAACTCCTCATTGTCGTGTCCTATTATGGTCCTGGAACACTAACCTGGTTCTGCGAGAGCTCTAGGATTTGCGCACCCC